>NW_023603656.1:0-6131 GCF_014898055.3 Talpa occidentalis | reverse complement strand
TTTCGTTTCTATCAGCCTCTGCAGGCTGTTGGCATTCTGTGTCAGCATCTCTCTCTCCTCTGTCTTCATATAAGTTTCTCCTCTGTACGTCCATGTCTTCTGTTCAGTTTGACTTAGAATCTACTCTGCTCCACTGCTAAAGACATTTGTCATTTGATTTAGAGTCCATTCTAATAACCCGGAGAATTCTCCCTGTCTTAAAATCCTTAATGTAAGCACTTCCATAAAGTCCCTTTCCAAATAAAATAGCATTCAAAGATTCTAGAGATTTGATATACAATGGGGTGGAGGGTGAGGGGTGTACATATTTTGGCCTAGCACAGACACTTGAGGAGTTCTGTTGAATGTCCCTCAGAATTGACACCTGAGAGAAGGAAGAAGAGAGGATTAATCCATCAGCTCATTGACCTCATTGGTCAAGAGTTGCCACACAGATGTTAATAACTTTGAACTTTCAGCTTGTGTATGCATGAGTGGATGCCAGGTGGGATTCAGTAGATGCCCTGCAGAGTGGCATTGGAAATTGTGATTGAAAATTAGCAGGGGCGCTAAAGGGAGGCGCCGTCAAATTATATCTGCCTGATGTTTGTAGTTGCAGCAAAGTCTGGCATAAAAGGTGGACTGAAGAATAGGCAAGAAAAGAAAAAGTAGAAAAATGAGGCTACAAACTCTGTGCATTAAAAGACACAATCAATAGGGTCAAAAGCAAACCTGTCAAATGAGAAAAAATAATAACAGCCATACATCTAAAGGGTTAATAGAATATATGAAGAATTTCTAAAATGGAACAACAAAAACCAAACAACCCAATGAAAAAGATGGGCAAAGGATTTGCCCAGACATTTTTCCTGCAGAGCGTCTACTAAATTCCACCTGGCATTCACTCATGCAAAGACAAGATGAAAGTTCAAATGATCAATGAGCATAAGAAAAAAATACTCAATATTACTAATAATCAGGGAAATGCACATCAAAATCACAGTAAGATACCCTCTCACATTTACCAGAATGCCTACTATTTAAAGCAAAACAAATATTGGCAAGAATGTAGAGAAATTCGAGCTCTTGTCTACTGAGTGTTAATGTCAAAAGGTGCAATCACAATGGAAAATTAAAAGTAAAATTACTATCTGATCCAACAATACAACTTCTGGGTATGTGACCAAAAGATGAAAATATGTTCTCAAACAGAAATTTGTATACCAACATTTATGCAGCATTATTCACTATGGATGAAAATGGAAGCAGCCTAAGTGTCCATCAACACAGGAATGGATAAGCCAAATAACACAAAATATGGTGTACACATAAAATGAAATATTACTCAGCCTTAAAAAGGGAAGAAATTCTGACACATGCTACAAAGATAAATGACATTTAAGGGCAGTATGCTAAGTGAAATAAGGGAGTCACGGAGACAAATAATATATGACTCCATTTATGAGGTCTCTAATACAAAATTCATAGGCAGAAAGTAGAATGCTGGTTGCATGAAGGTGGAACGGGGTAACTGTTGAATGGGTGTGGAGTTTCAGTTGGGGAGAAAGGTTCTGGAGATAGCTGCTGGTAATTGTTGCATAATAAAGTACACATATGTACTTTATATGTGGCACCACTGAATTGTATACTTAAAAATGGTTGCTATGGTAAATCTTATGTTACATATAGTTTATCACAATTAAATATTTAAATATTTTTTGAAGATGTGAGGTGGAGCACCAGAGTTATCTGACATCTTTACAACAACCTAAGTCATGCCCTTTCATTTTGTTTCTTAATACAAATAGAAAGTTATAATGACCCTATTAAACAACTCCTTAATATGTACACATATACTAAAACAGATGGAGGTTACATTGTTGTAATCTTTCATTTCAATCTTTCATTTTCGATTCAAATCCCTCCAAGTCATCTGATATAATTCTAATTCATTCTTTCTAATATCTGCCTATTCTATCATAGCATGCCTAGACTCCAAGTAAGTCGACCAATTTTTTCTTTGAGTAGGAAATCAATTCATTTGCAGTTTTTGAATACTAAATCCTATCTGCAGCACACATTCTTTATTATTATTATCAATTAATTTGTTTTCTTACATTGTTAAATTTTTGGACAGTGCTTGATTTCTCCCCTATGTATAGTCCCATAGTTCTCCCACACCATAGTCCCAGAGATCCATCACCAGAGTCCCTTGTGCTCCTCCCGTCCCTGTTCTTACCCCATCCCTCCCTTCTCCCCTGCTGTATGCCTCAGATTTATGGTCAGCTAGCAAGTTCTGTCTTTTTCCTGAGCCTTTGCTCAATTTCTCTATATTCCACACATAGGTGAAACCATCCAATATTTATCATTTTTTCTTTCTGACTTATTTTGCTTAGCATAATCCCTTCCAGGTCCATCCATGTTGCCACAAATGGCATGAGTTTATCTTTTTTGATTGCTAGGTAGTGTTCCATTGTGTGTATATTTTAGATCTTCTTGATCCATTCATCTGTTCTAGGGCATTTATTTCCATATCTTGGTTTTGTAAATAGTGCTTCAATAAACATAGGAATGCAGGTTTCCTTTCAAAATCGTGTTTTTGTGTCCAATGGGTAGCTTCCTTGAAGTGGAATCACTGTGTCATGTGGTAGATCCATTTTTAGTGTTGTTTTTTTTTAAGATTTATTTATTGATGAGGTATAAGCCAGAGGTGTGGGAGGTGAGAGGATCCACCAGAGACAGAGTGGGGTACAGAACAGGCAGACTGACTGAAATACACTGCTGAGGGGAGCAGCGAGCGAGTCAGGAGTGGTCTGCTGCACCATGTGGGTAACCCTGGCCAGGGATTGAACTCTAGTACTGCTGTGGCTGCGGATAACTTCATAGGTTGCGTCTTAACTTCTTGTGCCACCAGGGAGGCCCCATTTTTAGTGTTTTGAGGAACATCCACATACATTTCTATAATGCAACACATTCTCATGCAAATTTCTGATGGCCTAGAGTTGAGCTCTATGGAGAAAGGAGTTCAAAGTTGAAATTCATAGGACTTTGCGAAACTGGATATAAGCAGTGATGCTTCAGGAACTTGATGATAACAATGCAAGCGCTTACCATAAACACCCTGTTGCTTTGGCATCTGAGGACATGGACAGCCTGGGGGTTCAAGGAATGGCATATGAAGCGGAATGCATTCTTGTGGGGAGGATGTGACAGATGTGTTCCTGAGCACAGGTGAAGCACCCCTGGTAACTCCCTGCAGTCATGGGAGAAGGAACCGCCCAAGCTTTGAATTTCCAAGTCACACCACCACTAATTATGCTACTGGGTTGCTGCATCTTAGGGACATCTGAGTTGTACAGGAAATACTCCCACATTCCTTGTCAAGGTAAAAATGATACGCATCTTTGCTCCGAGAAATTCAAGGGATTTTGGACTCTTGAAATCATCACAGGGATTCTGTACTTTGCAGAGCAAGCTAGAGACTAACATAACAGCTTTATTCCTCCTCAACAGTAAAAGTAAAATAAATCTGGCAGGAGAAGACACTGGGGATATAAATGGCAAGTGTCAGAATGATAAAAGATCCCATAAAGTATGTGGTCTGAATAAGAGAGTGAGAAGAATTTGGATATTTCATCCATTTTTTTTCTCTCTCTCATTGAACCTTAATTCTCCACTTTATTATCATCCATTTAAAATTAAATTCTTTGTGAAGGACTTCCCATGAAAGAACTATGTCCAGATAACCCTGTCCTGGGACCCACTCCATCCAAGCACATAAATTTCCTGGATTTATTCTTAAGCTCACAAAATAT
The DNA here is from genome assembly GCF_014898055.3 of Talpa occidentalis. NCBI lineage: Eukaryota > Metazoa > Chordata > Mammalia > Eulipotyphla > Talpidae > Talpa > Talpa occidentalis. The sequence continues at coordinate 2,337 of NW_023603656.1, read as the reverse complement.
TTAAGCAGCCATTAGAAGAATGGTTAAGTGCTCACTCTGGGCAGACTGTCTGGATTACTGTTAAGTCATTCACATAATAATTTCCATGGATCTGCATACTGTTTCCACTGTTTCCCGATTCTACCCTTCTTATGCTTTCAGACATAATTACAATATTTTAGATATCTTTAAAACTTAGAGGATGGAGAAAAAGACAACACAGAGCAAGAGAGAGAAAAATAATTAATTTCTGAAATGGTCATGGATTTTCCTGCACCACCATCTGTTCCCCTAGCTTTGTTGCCTCCTCCTTTCAACTTGAAGCTGACATCTGATCCCCAGGGTTCTGTGATGTTTGCAGAATAAAGTTCAGTCTCCCCCTGCTAAGTTTTCAAGCCCAGTCCAGTCTCACTCTCCAATTCAATTTCCCACTACCCCCACCCTCAAGTACAAGCTCACTCATTTCAGGTGTCTGACTTCTGTACTCATTGATCCTGCTCTGATGGTGTCCTTTCTCTACCAGTAAAGCCAGCCCCCCCGCCCCCCCGGCCCCCCGGCCCCCCGAACCCCTCCCCGACCCCCCCCCCGTCCCCCCGTTCCCCCGCCCCCCCCTTCCTTCAGGAACTGGGGCTCTAGTCCCGCCTCCTTTAAGAAAGTTTCCAAAATGTTGACACACACACACCTCCAAGCCCTCTGGAGTGGGACACTTTCTTTCTTTTTTTTCTTTTAAAGATTTATTTATTTATTTATACAAGCACTGGGTACAGTCAGAAGCGCGGGAGGGTGAGAGAATTCACCAGAGCCAGAGCAGGGAACAGAACAGGCAGAAGGACCGAAGTACACTGCTGAGGGAGCAGCGGGTGGCAGGAGAGGTCTGCGCACCATGTGGGACCCTCCTCTGGTGGCCGGGGAGCAGCCGGGGATCGAACCGGCGCCTCAGAGGCCACGGGCAGCTTCGCAACCCAGCGCTCAACCGCTGCGCCACCGGGGAGGCCCTATAGGACACTTTCATTTATTTTGCCCACTGATGTATCCCTGCACGTCTGACACACAGTAGCTGCTGAATAAATATTTGCTAAATGAATGAAAAGCTAAGTCTCCTCCTGATTCAGTCTATCTCACTACTGCCAACTATGAAGACATATGATTACCTGTATTTAGATTCTTCCTGCTACTTTGCCTCATCTGACTAGACAACTGTTGCGGTTTGTATCTTGTCTTCCTTGCAGATGGAAGACCTTTAGAAGCTAAGCATCCCTTTCAACTCACCTTGCATTGGAGCTGTCTTTCATTGCCACATCATTTGGTTATGCTGTCAGCTGCATACTTTACTTTTAAATTCTGCAGCATCAACAGTGTAATAAATATATATGTTAATTTTAATCCACTACTACCCCCAGGGACAGGGGTTAGTTAGTTTGAAATTTCTAATCAAGTATTCACACACCACAAGCCTTCAAGCCCCATTATATCCAATCAACACTAGAGGGTTTCCTAAGAGCTTAGGGATGCTGGAAAGTATTTTTCATCACAGAAATGCACAGTGCTGAAGGTATGTGGATTGCCTACTGATATTGTTCAGACACCTCCACCATTGCTTAAACACAGCACCAAATCTCTCTCTTTTTCTCTCTCAGAAAATTGCAACAGTTTCCAGATTTGATTCCCTGAGTCCTCCTCTCCTGAGTAGTCTTCAGGGAGAAATCCAAGTCCAATCTAGTCTTCCCCACTGAAAGCGATATTTCTGAAACACAGAGATAATTGTTCACTCACTACTTTAAAGTTCTTGGGTGGCCTCTGAGTAGGGCACAGCACCTGGAGAGTTCCGAGATCATTGAGGATCCATTCCCTGCCTACCTTTCTAGGGATGTCTTTCACATCCCTGCCTCACTTCACCTCCCTCCAGCATACACACATATGCACAACCATTTTATTCCATTTACACTTAGACAACTCACACTGTCTGTGAACCAAGTTTGGGGGCTCACACAAATGCAATTTCCCACTTCATCTGCATTAACTGAATGAGAAATGGTGAGTTGTAGCTGTAAGACTGTAAGTCACCTCATCTATAAAGTAGAAATAATTCTCTCACTGCTAATTCCTCCCTGCAGTTTTAATGAATACATTGAGGATTCTGTAGTAGTTTCTATTTCTTAAAAGTTAGAAATGAGGTGACAAGAAAAAAAAAAACTATTGAGAAAGAAAAGGCTAAGAATTAATTCTGTCTTTGCTTTGGTGTAAATTTTTTTCAGTCTTGGGATACAGAATAATGTATGCATTAGCAGATGAGCTCTGATGTTTTATTGTTTGAAGTCAAATCATGGCTTCATCACACACTTCCTATGAAGCCATGAG
>NW_023603653.1:0-6142 GCF_014898055.3 Talpa occidentalis | reverse complement strand
TGTCATTATGGTATTGGTTTGTTGACAGCCTAATAATTGGATTATCATTGTAGCTTGTCTCTAGCATTACGCTAGATTCCAGGAGCATCATAGCTTGAGTTTACTTTTTGGGAGCATTTTCTGGGTTTGTTTCCCCCAAAAGTCAGGCCACATTTTCATCTAAATTTTTTCCATGGAGTTGCAGATGAGCATGTGCTGTGTCTGTTTTTGTCATTTTTATTCAATGAATAAAAGAAAGCTGTCTTTTAATCTGTTTAATTCATTTTCACAGATCAGTGCATTTGTAAAAGTGGAGAGCATGAGGTGAAATGGGGAGTCCTGACAAAAGCCACTGGTGAAGGCACACTTTACAATAAACGAGAATCTTGGAATTCTATTGCCAAATTATGCAAACTTTCCAGAAAGAGCAATTTATAGCGGATCAGATAAACTGACTCACAATGAACACTGACAAAGAGCAGTGCTACCCCTGTCATGCCCTTTCTATTTGTTTCTTGGTGGGTGTCCACGATGTAGAAGCTTTTGGGACCTCGTGGGAGGATAGAGGGACAGGAGAGGACTGGATGTACAGGAAGGAGGGTCTGACTTGCTTAGGCCCCTTTGACAACTTCCTTCTAAGCCACCTTACTTCCTACGGTCTGTGAATGTGTCAAAACCAGGAGGAGCTGCAAATATACCTTAGTCGGACAGACATGAATTAAAATGACTAGATCAATCACTGTCAGACTTTTTTTTTTTTTTTTTAAAGATTTATTTATTTATTTATACAGCACTGGGTATAGTCAGAAGCGCAGGAGGGTGAGAAAATTCACCAGAGCCAGAGCAGGAAGAAGAACAGGCAGACTGACGAAGTACACTGCTGAGGGGAGCAGCAGGCACACCATGTGGGACCCTCGCCGGTGGCCAGGGATTGAACCAGTGCTGCAGAGATTGCAGGCAGCTTTGCAGCCCAGCGCTCAACTGTTGTGCCACCAGGGGAGGCCCCACTACCAGACTTTTGACAACAAAAGAGGGACTCAAGACCTGGCCCACACAAATGAAGACTAGTCTCTGGTGAAAGGAAGAAAACCCCAGTAGTATCAAGTCTATAATTTTGCACCTGACAGTCAACGATAATACAGCTAGTCCCGAATGACTCAGAGATGTTCATACAACTTCATAAACGTGTATTTTGGGAGACTGGGCAAAAAAACCTTTATGTGTGAAATCATGGCCAGTCCAGGGTTCCAAGCCTGGCCTGGCTCTCTGCCTTTGTGTCCTGTTGGGTTTCTGCCTGGCCTCATTCTCCCTCCTTTCATTTCTGGCACAATCTTAGTATTTTCTAGTCCAGAACCCGATGTGGTCGCAAATCAGAGGGCCAGATGGAGAGGGGAGGAGGTAACTTTGTGCCATCTCCATTGTCCTCACAGCAGCCACTTGAGGCAAGGAAGGACAGGAATTAAAATGACATTATAGACAGACACCATTAAGAACTGAGAAATCAAATGCCAACATCAGAAGATGTGGTGATTTGGATGAAAATTTAAGGTTCTAACAAGGGCTCTTAGACTCTTGGACTGGATAAAACTGCGAACATACAACAGGGAAATGGAAGTTAATAGTTTTTTGTTTTTTGAGTAACCAATAGACCACATCTCAGCTTAAATTAACAGAACAATCTATTTCTCTTTTTTGTTGCATTTCGCATGAAGTTTTTTTTTTTTTTTTTTTTTTTTTTTTTTTTTTTTTAATGTACCCTGTTTGGTCAAAAGGATCAGGCAAAAGAGCCAGGCCAGTCCCCACTGTTCCCCATTGATTATGACAAAATAGAATTAGAGACTGAGAATTAGGGACTTGTGCATGCTCCTCCCAAGATCACCACTGCTCTGTACCCCTATCCACCCCCCACCCCAGCTCCCAGGGTTGTCCTACCCCAGTGAACCCTGGTCTGCCCCAGATCTATTCACCTGGGCACCACCAGACACCAGGCTCTGCCAGGGAGGGGTCTCAATACAAAGGTCCAGCACTTACTCCACCAATCCAGGCTTGCCCCCAATGCTGGGGTTCTTTGTAAAGACTCCTAGGGAGGAGGACATTTTCTTGCAGAAATATTGCTGACAAAAAGGAAGCCAGTGCCAAGTTTTAGGATCCTTATATAGTCTGTGTCAATTGCAGTGTTCTTGGATCCTTCCTCTTTATTCTTACTTCACTCTCTGTCCCCAGCAGTCTCTTACATTGAACCTTTCTATGGCAGAAAATTGCAATGGAAAGACATCACCTCCGGGCTGGGAGCTTTGAGACCTGGGTTCTTTTTGATGGATCTAATATCTTCTTTCGTTATTAGGCCATTTGTTCAGCAGTATAAGAGATGTGTCCTGATTTTGTTCGGGGAAATTTCATTATTAATAAAAGCATTTTTCCTAGCCTCAAGGAACCGCCAATTTAATTTAAGGAGAAAAGACATGAGTAATTGTTCTTTAGTCACTTAGGAAATTAGTGTTTGCAAAATGACTTTTGGGTGGTCAGTGGAAAGGTTGGTTTTGCTAGCCAACTTAATCCAATTTCAGCAATTTTTTTCAATCCTAGTGAATTACCTTGTTGAGTCTTTGTGACATAGCTATTGCTATTTGCAAGCTTTCAGAGCTATAGGGACTTAGAGTTTAGTTGTCTGTCTGCAGACACAGACATTCAGATCCAGATACTACACTGCATTTGCAGGTATAGGAGACACTTCCCAACCCAATGCATCCCAAGCCCACCTGTATCTTGTTTGCTGAATGAAGGATGATGCAAAGCTTTAGCTTCATAGTAGTTGCATAATTTAAAGAAAGAAAATATTATTTTGCTCATATAAGTATAGTATATTTCCTGTAGAAAATTAAAAATTGGGAATAATCTGAAAAAAGGATAAATTTTGAAGAAATGGTACTATTCTGTTCGTGCATACGGTATAACTCATTGCTTGCAATAAATATGTAATGAAGGAACATAAAATGCTTCCTCCCCAAAATTCTTCAGTGAAATTACTCATCTCATATACATACATTGTGTCCACCAGCAAAAATATTCAATAAATATTCAATTTTAAAATCTCACATGACCAAACTGTCTTTTGTAAATAGTTCTGGCCCTTTCAGGAAAAAAAAAATCACTTGTAAACAATTTTCTGAAACTAAAGTGATTTCAAAGTTTTTTTTCCTCCATTTCCAAAAAAGTCATTGGAGAGAGGAGGAGGGTGTCTGTGATAAGAGCTGCTGCTATAGGGATCCCACGCCTTGGCTTGTTAGTGACTCAGTGTGCAGGGCAATTGACAGAGGCTCAGCTGGTGCTAAAAAAAAAAAAAAAAAAAAAAAAAAAGAAAGAAAAGAAATAAAGAGAAAAGGAAAGGAAAAAAAAAGAAGGCAGTGCTAATCAGCTCTCAGCAAGTAACAACCTCCATTTTAACCTGGGCCAAGTGGGTGGAACTGCCCCTCCTCCATAGCCCACATAGTCCTCTGGCTGCCCTTGATGCTTTTATTCTGATTTTACCAGGACAAAGCAAAGATAGGGGCCTGGGAGGTGCCCTAGGCTGCACTCCAGGTCTGGATCTAAATGGGAAGTATGCTATTAGTCCCTAAAATTGTTCTCCCTGGGTTTTCCTTGGCATACAAAGTACTTTTTGTACTTATATACCTTTTTTTTTTCCTTAATAACTTGGCTTTGAATTGGCTGGAAGACCTGTCTGTTTGCTCAGCTTGATCTAAATTGGCTTTTGGTTCCAACTTCAGGTGGTTTTTCAGTTTGACTACGATCCTCACTCTCCAGGAAGACAAGTTAGCCCCTATTTAGCATTTTTGCTGACAGAGAACCAGCAGGCTTGCTGTTTGAATCTACATCTGAATGTGCTATTTGGCCAAAAATAATAAAGTAAAATAAATCACTCTCTTTTAGATTAGTTGAATTTGGTGGCTTTATTTTTGGCCCAAATCCTCCTCTGTCATATTGTTTTACATTTCTCTGATACCTACTCTTCTCTCTCTCTCAACAAAGTCTCCCTGCCTTGCTGGATTTTATGAAAAAATGGGAGCCGGTTTGAGTCCTGAACAGTGTTCATCCATCACAGCATAGTGACGGGAATCACCTATAGAGTGTGGGCACACACAGATTGCACTTTGAAAATAAAATTATCTCTTAATCTCCTAAGTCAATCAAACCTCCACACCTAGTACTATGTGTGTCAATGATGAACATAGGTATGCTCCCAATAAAGCAGTAATTAATCATCACTGCCCAGGTGCCATATTACATATTAAGATTGGCAGTTCAAATCTGTCTAGAATATTCTGGACAAAAACTTGTAGCATTCCCTTCTACATTTCTATTTCAAACAACATTTTTTTTAAACTTAATTTTGGGATTTTATATTTGTTTTAATATTGATAAACAAGTTTGGGAGAACAGAGAAGTTCATAAAAGTTATCCTTTACAGCATTGCCAGGGTAATTGTGGTTATATATTGGTCTAGTTTAGAAGTTGTGAGTGAAATCAAATAGCACAAGTGGGTAAACAAAGAGAGACACAGTAAAGTCACTGCTGTTAAAGAAACAGAGCATGACAACAAAATGGTCCAAACAAATTATATTCAGGAACTATTGCAATATGGGAAAAGAGATCTCAGTATAGAACTGGGTTCAAGTCCAAACACAGCTTAGAAGAGTGGGAATTTATAGTCACAATGAAGGGTGGGGTCAGAGGATGGAAAATTACTAAGAAACAGCATGGAGTGGGGGTGGGTAGAGAGGATGTTAGTGAAACAAACCTAACAGGATACTTGTTGAAGGCAAGTCAAGGTCATCAGATATAATCTGGGGAATAATGTGGTATGAGAAATTTAATCAGATATGGAGGGTGATCAATGTTGATAATGGGGGTTGTCTCTAAACTGACTTAGCAAGATTTATGCTAAAACTGGGTGATACAAGTTCAGTAGGGATGGAAACCATGGTTGAGACCTACAAGGCTTCTTGTTACTGCAGAGATGTATAATTATTGCTTTAATTGAGTTAGGCTAGATATATTGTGGTTTAAAAAAAAAAAAACCCAAATTTCTTTTTTGCTGACTTTTGTATGTAGGAAGCAGAGGAAAAAGTTTGAGAACCTGCCTGATACAAGCTTCAGCATCTGATAGCTGCACTTTCCGGAACAATTTGTCCCCTTTGGTTACCATGGCAGGGGAGGAGACGAGAGAAATGTACAAAGGCTTTTCATTGCCTCAGACCAGAGGGGAACAGCCTATATCCTCTCATACCCCATTGATCAGAATCTATTCCATCTTTAGACACGGGGCCTGAGAAGAGTGTGTGTGTATGCACAGAGGATACTTAGTAAAGTATTGCTATGTACCACGTTTAGACGAATATGACTCTGTGAAGGATAGGACTCTCAAAGATGTCCAGAACATGCCTTCTTAAGATGTACCACTTTGATATGTGGGTTATTTTGAGCTGTGCTCAATTGATACCCAAAAGAAAAAAGGTAAGCTCAAAAGAAACTTTCACCACTTCCTTAACTACCTGAAAGAATGAAAATTGGGGACATTACTCAGAATTAAGGTCATTACCTGAAATAACCTTTCTAAAAGAAAAATCTATAATGGCAAGAAAAAACATCTAATTATAGAACATTTGGCTTTTGTCACATGAACCACACTCTTCTCATTATGTGAATCCTCCTCTCTCTTGAAGACCTAGGCCCCTATCCCTTTCCTGTACTCAGGATATATACCCCCATTTTGTCTAATGTTCCTTAGAATCCACATATCTATATATATCATCGATACATACATATGAAAACCTTTTTCACCTTCTAATCTGTCTCCTATAAATCAGTTTGATTATTAGACCAACCTGAGAAGAATCTAGAATGGTAGGGGAAAATTCCCCTCCTCCCTGACATGTGCAATACATGTCTTCTATTTCTTTAAGGAGCAGGACAAGAAAAAAATGTTGCAAATATGGAATGTGAAAAGAGGGAAAATCTTAAATTGCCTAGGAGTTTCTTGTTATAGTTTCAAGTTGGCACAATTGATAGAACATATTAAAGCATCAAGCAAAATAGTTACATGGAAGTTTATTACCCCAAGCTCAAAAATTCTCAAATAATAGATAATTGAGATCTATTTCCA
>NW_023603652.1:0-35153 GCF_014898055.3 Talpa occidentalis | reverse complement strand
TTTCTGCACACTAAATAAAAGAATCTTGAGCAGGGAAGGGTTGAAGATCATTAAAACACAATGCCTATTCCTCCAATACTAGACATCTAGCAAATATGAAACTGAGGAATAATTAGTATTTTACCATATAAACAGCTTCCAGTGAAATTTCCTTGTTGAGAGCCTGCATACAGCTTTAAATGACTGTATGAACATAAGCAATTTTGCTTCAAAGTGTAGTAGTAACTAGCTAGTTAGTGAGGGTCATTTATACTTTCAAGAAGCTTGTCAACACCATCTTAACTTCCTTTCACTCTATGTACCCCCGGAGGACTCTTGCTCAGACAACATTCAAAACCAGGCAGGCAGCCAACAGGACAGTACAGGTGTTCCTCACTGGTAATACCCCAACCAACCTAGCATGGTAAATTAGCAGCATCATGCAGACAGAATTCATGCAGAAGAGAGAAACACTAGCCCAACTCTGTGATGGTAGCCTGGGGGAGGGGAATGGAGCAGAAAAGAGGAATGTTTCCCACACACAAAAGCTATGGTACAAAGAATCTGAGAAAAGCCTACCGTAAATTATCTGAACAAAACAGACACTAGCAAAAACTTAACAGATGTCCAAATAATATTTGGTTAAAAAGACAGTCTACTCAGTGAAGACTATTCGTTGCCCCACATTATATCACCAAAATATCACACATTCCCACAGCTTCTGCAAGAGCTTGCTTCAATCTCACAGGAAACAAAAAGGTAAAAGAACAATAAGAAAGTGGTGACAGTTTCTAATTTAGCGATTCTTTCACTGAAGAGTGGCAGTGTTATGTAAATGAAATTATTGACCTTTCAAAACTCAAAGTGTAATGCTAAAAAATTTAACTTCTTTGGAACCAAAAACAAATTTGTATAATCCCCAAACTAAACATCTTCCCCAACTTGTAAACAAAGTTTCAGTGAGTAATAGTCCACTCCATTTTTTCAAAGTTGAACATAACTGTAAATAAAGTTGGCAGTCTGTGTATGTCAGTTAGTGAAGAGTTCTTTCTAAAGTCATTTCTGCATCTATGAACACATCTCCAAAATGGCACATTAAAATCAATTCAGTGAGGGCCTCCCTGGTAGAGCAGCAGTTGAGTGCTGGGTTGCAAAGCTGCCCGCAGCCTCTGCAGCGCCGGTTCGATCCCCGGCCTCTGGGCGAGGGTCCCACATGGTGCATAGACCTCTCCTGCCACCCGCAGTGTGCGCCCGCAGTGTGGCTTCGTTTGGTCTGCCTGTTTTGTTCCCCGCTCTGGCTCTGGTGAATCCTCTCACCCTCCCGCGCATCTGACTGTACCCAGTGCTTGTATAAAAAATAAATAAAATCGTTAAAAAAAAAAAAATCAATTCAGCAAGATCTCACTGCAGTTTCTAAACTACCTAAACTCACCATTCCTCTTTATATTTGCTGACATATTTACATATTTGCTATGAGGAGGAAAAGAAAAATCAAAGCATTACAATCCAAAAGCTGTTGTGAAAATGAGTTCTTTTCTTGTAAAGTGGAGGTCAGAGGATTTGTCACATCAGAACTTTACAAAACTCTGAAAGTTAAAATGTGAGATACTGAAATATACAGTCTCTCTAACTAGACTTTCTCATTCCTTGAGGGGGAAAAAGGGTCTAATTTTAATGTTATTTTTCATATTTATAAAATTCATGTTCTGCATGAAAATGGCGAATACTAAAAAAGAAGATAAAATCTAAACACCATGTTACGATGCCCAGAGAAAATTTGGTATTTATTCTTCTAGTCTGTAAGACAAGGTTTCCAGGAAAATTAAAGGATTAATTAGCAGAAAGATATTTTAAGTTACTATCCAACTTATGATGGATATAAAACATTTTGGGGAAAGTTTACGGGTACACTTATGGCGTCCAATGCATAGCACAAGTCAAAAATAATAAAACAACTTTGCTGATCAATCCTGTATGGAAATCTCTGAGTAGATCTAATAGTCAATTTCATAACAAGGACACAATGTTACAATCACAAAGATCTCATCAAAAAACTATCTTTAGCAAATTCTGAAGCTCATATAAGAATTCTTGATACAGTATTTTACAAAGCAAATACATAAAACTGATAAACTCACACACATTACAACTACTATTAATGCCCTTCTACCATCCCCTAAAATTAGTCACCTAATTAGGAGGAAAACCCAGTATTTGTATTACAAATCCAGTAACATATTTATCTCTTTTGGTTTTCTATGTAATAGAAGATTCTTATCAATAAACTCTCATGTGAAATAGAGACAGTGAAGATGGATCTAGGAAACCATTACTCCAAATATTCCACAGGGAACAATGTACTGAAAGGTTTTAGGGGAAGGATCCCCTTTGGAGCAAAACATTTCAGATGCACAAATTGGATTTTAGGAAACATCTTATCCCTTAAAACAAAACAAAGAAAAATGCAAAACAAAATATACCCAAAGGGGAAAATGGACTTAGTAGCTTCTGCCTATATATGTATGGCACTGCTGTGTTGTTTTATTTGGTCCAACTGCATTACTTACCTAAGAGTAATTAGTAGTATGTCCATTTTCACAGATGGAAAAAGAAACAGCCTTATCAACACTGTACCAGGTACTGCTCAGTGCACAGTGAAAGTTATCTCAATTAATTCCCCCATTGCCATTCCAAGTCGTATCTCCATTTAAAAAAGCAGACCCAGAAATATTAAGGTCATACAATAATGGTACAAATTTATAAGCCAATGGGTGAAGCTGTCACCTCTATCTCTCCCAGGCTATGCTTATTATAAGCCGCCATTCAAATCACATCATTCTTTCAAACTACAAGTTCCATTTTAAGGACTCAAAAATCAAAAAATCAACTCTCAATTATGGGAAGATTAATCTCCAGGTTTTCTACAAAAGGTTATTTCTATTTTACTTGCCTTCTGACTATTTCAGGGTGCCACAGCACCTCTAGGAAGGTGTGTGCAAAAGTAACTACAAGATCATCATATTAATAGCAATCAAGTCTGGGATTTGTTAGACGTTCCACTCAGAAAGGATTCATAGAAAATTAATTCTTGGGGCCTCCCCAGTGGCGCAGCAGTTGAGCACTGGGTTGCGAAGCTGCCCGCAGCCTCTGCAGCACCGGTTCGATCCCCGGCTGCTCCCTGGCCACCGGAGGAGGGTCCCACATGGCACACAGACCTCTCTCACCACCCGCTGCTCCCCTCAGCAGTGTACTTCAGTCCTTCTGCCTGCTCTGCTCCCCGCTCTGGCTCTGGTGAATTCTCTCACCCTCCCGCGCTTCTGACTGTGCCCAGTGCTTGTATAAATAAATAAATCTTTAAAAAAAAAATAAAAAAGAAAATTAATTATTGATTTAAATTAAATTTCTGAACTTCCATGATATATTCTATTTCTATTATCAAAACTAATTAAAAATCAAGTAATAGTTTCAAACAGAACAAAGATTCATGTTATTTATATGTCCTCCCAAACACTAAAATATAATCTCATGTGCTAAGTACTATAACGGAGTTTGAGAACCTCTTTGGCTGAGTGAATAAAATTTCCAGTTCATCCCATGACCCAAAAGATTGAAAATTCCCTTTCTACTGGAGAGGAAGAATATGGAGTAAAGGTCCAAAAAGCAAGGAAAGGAAAGGAAAAGTAGACAATCAAGCAGATCAAAATCAGTAGTGAATCTCCAAAAGGATAAGTAGAAGCTTACCTTACTAGAAAGCCTTTCATGCAAAGAATTCTTTTAACAGTGTTGTTCTTACTGAAACAAACTGGGCGACCTAGGACTACCCTCAAAATGTTTTTAGCCTAAAAACATTAGCTATTTAAGTCTAAGTAGGCCACTAAATACCAGGTTTACAAATGTATCTATACACAATGTGTAATACCTGGACAATAGTCTATTCCTTTAGCAAAAATCACTCATAGTTATAAACCAAAGACAGAAACTCACTGTTCTCTCCATAACTACTTTATTGTGAAAATGCTGTATATTCAAAGACTGAAAATTATGATTAGGTTAGAAATGATACTATTAACTGTGATTTCCCATTATTATGTATTTTTATGTGTACTGATTTGAATTTTCAAGTGATTTGAGCATGTCAGTGGACATTCCTCTGTGAGTGGCACTCCACCACAAAAGGAAGACTTCTAATCGATTCAACAGCCTTTACAAAGCTCCAAATGAGGGAGAGATATAAAGATGAAAGAAGAGAGCCCAAAAATAATCATCAAGTCCTGATCATGCTACAAGGATGAACCCTGAACCTCTATGTTACGTGAAGTAAGCCATACACAGAATGTCAAGTAGTTTATGACTCCAGTTACATGAAATATCTAGAAACGGCAAATCCCTAAAGACAAAAAATAGACTAGAGGTTACCAAGGGCTAGGCAGAGACAGCAGTGGGGAGTCATTGCTTAACAGTCAGAGACTCTGCTTGGGGTGAGGAAAATGTTTTAGAAATAATGGTGATGATCGCACAACATTAAGGAGTGAATGTACTTAATGCCACTGAATCGTACTCTTAAAAGGGTTAAAATGACCTTAACTTAAAACTCAAAACTATAAAGCCCTTGGAAGAAAATATAGGGGAACAGCGTCATGGCACTGGACATGGAAGCGATTTCTTCCCTAAGACTTTATCAAAAGCACGGGCAAAAAAAGCACAATAGACAAGTGGGACTACATCAAACTTAAAAACATGTGCATAAAAGAACACCATAAATAGAGTGAAAAAGGAACATGTGGTGGGCCTCCCTGGTGGTGCAAGGGGTTAAGACGCAACCTATGAAGCTAACTGCAGCCACTGCAGCACAAGTTCGATCCCCAGGCAGGGAGCAACCCACATGGCACAGCAGACCTCTCCTGCCTCTCCCACTGCTCCCCTCAGCAGTGTATTTTAGTCAATCTACCTGTTCTGTTCCCCACTCTGTCTCTGGTGAATCCTCTCACCTCCCACACTCTGGCCTGTACCCCAGCTCTTGTGTGCATAAAAATAATCTTTGAAAAAAAAAAAAAGAAAAAAGAACATGTCGAATGGGAGAAAGTATTTGCAGATCATGTACCTGATTATATATTCAGGATCTATAAACCCAGGCAACAACAAAAAGTAACCTGATTTAAAAAGAGGCATAGAACTTGAATAAATCTTTCTGCAAAGATGATACACAAATGGCCAACAAACACACAAGAAGAAATTCCTTGGAAACATCGCTAATCAGAAAAACGCAAATCAGGGCCTCCCCGGTGGCGCAGCGGTTGAGCACTGGGTTGCAAAGCTGCCCGCAGCCTCTGCAGCGCCAGTTCGATCCCCTGCCCCTGGGCGAGGGTCCCACATGGCACGCAGACTTCTCCCGCCACGCCCGCTGCTCCCCTCAGCAGTGTACTTCGTCAATCTGCCTGTTCTGTTCCCCACTCTGGCTTTGGTGAATTCTCTCACCCTCCCGTGCTTCTGACCTTACCCAGTGCTTGTATAAATAAATAAATAAATCTTTAAAAAAAAAGAAAAATGCAAATCAAAACCACAATGAGATATCATCTCAAACTGATTAGAACAGCTACTATTTAAACAAAACAGAAAATAACAGATGTTGGCTAGGATATGGAGATATTGGAACCCTTGTACACTGTAGGTGAGATTGTAAAGTGGTGCAATCACCATGGAAAACAGCATGAAGGTTTCTCAAAAATTAAAAATAGAACTTCCATATAACCCAACAATCCCGCTTCTTGGTATCATCCAAAAGAACTGAAAACTGGGTATCAAAAAGATGTTTGCACACCTATGTTCATAGCAGCACTATTTACAAGGGCCAAAAAGTAGAAACACCTCTTATCCATTAACAGATGAATAAACAAAATGTGGTATACACATATAACAGATTCCTTTAAAAGTAAATCCTTTACATGCTACAGCACGGATGAACCTTAAAGATACTATGTTAAGTGAAATAATGGTGATGATGGCACAACATTAAGGAGTGTATGTTGTACATTCACACAAATACTGTACAACTCCATTTATATGTGATATCTAAAAGTAGTCAAATTCATAGAAACAGAAAGAATGGTGGTTGCCAGAAGCTGGGGGGAAGAAAAAAAGAAGAGTTGTTTATAAAGTTTGGGAGATGTTTCCCAACTACGTGAATGTACTTAATAGCCACAGAACTGTGCACTCAAAAGTACTAAGATGGTGGGGCCTCTCTGGTGACGCAAGGGGTTAAGTCACATCACTATGAAGCAATCCGCAGCTACTGCAGCATGAGTTCAATCTCCAGCCAGGGAGGTGACCCATATGTAGCTCAGCAGACCTCTCCTGTTGCGCCCACTGCTCCCCTCAGCAGTGTACTTCAGTCAATCCGCCTATTCTGCTCCCCACTGTCTCTGGTGAATCCTCTCACCCCCTGCATCTCTAGTCTGTACCCCAGTTCTTGTATGTATAAATAAACAAATCTTTAAAAAAAAAAAGTACTAAAATGGTAAATTTTATGGGTTTTGCACGTAAAAATGCAAATATAAAAAAATAGTTTAAATGGCAAGTTTTGCTAAATATATTTCACAATTTAAAAAAAATACCAAAAATCACTGAATTGTAGAGTATATGAATTGTATCTCCATAAATTTGTTGAAAAAGAAAACAGCTTGGGCCTCCCCTGGTGGCGCAGCAGTTAAGCACTGGGTTGTGAGGCTGCCCTCAGCCTCTGCAGCGCCAGTTCGATCCCCGGCCACCAGTGAGGGTCCCACCAAAAAAAAAAAAAAAAAAAAAAAAACAGCTTAACCAAATCAGTCACTGGTTTAAAAAAAACAGCAATTTGCTGTGAGTACCCAAAGCCCTGAGCAGAGAAGCCTCTGTTCCTACTTCCTGCAACTCCACCCTGACTTCCAGGTGACAGCTCTTTTCCTTCCCAAGGCATCCCACTACCACTTCCAAACCTCCCACTTCCTTATCAGGTACAGTCTTATAAGAAAATGAAGTTGAGGGTCTCCCCTGGTGGCGCAGCGGTTGAGCGCTGCGCGCTGCGAAGCTGCCCGCAGCCTCTGTAGCGCTGGTTCAATCCCCGGCCACCACGAGGATCCCACATGGCGCGACAGATCTCTCCTGCCACCCGCTGCTCCCCTCAGCAGTGTACCTTGGTCCTTCTGCCTTTTCTGCCCCTGCTCTGGCTCTGGTGAATTCTCTCACCCTCCCGCGCTTCTGACTGTACCCAGTGCTTGTATAAATAAATCAATCTTTAAAAAAAATAAAAATAAAGTGCAATAACACTAAAAGTACCACCCATTCTTTAAAAAAAAAAAGAAAAAGAAAATGAAGTTGAAGAAGCTGCAGTGGCAGTTATAGGAAGAGGCACGGAAACCAGGAGTCATACCACATTCAACAGCAGAGCTCAAAACTTTACGTAAAAAACGACATAGTAAACATACAGTGAATGTTAGCTCTCTGCCTGTCCTCGCCACCTCTTCTAGTCAAGCATATGTTAAAAGGAGGGATTTCTATCCTTCTGTGCTGGGATATTCACTGGACTACCTCACATGTGCAAGGACTATTAAATATAGAGCACCTTTTAAGACGTGGTAGTTAAACCATGCCTATCTCTTATTAAATCTTGAAAACACATCACAAAACTGACTAGGAAAAGCCCATTTTGGTAAAATAATAAACATTTTAGAGCATATAAAAACAACAATATGCTAAAGATCAAATATTAACAGTCACCTCTCGTGAGTGGTGGGGCTAAGGGTGAATTTCTTCCTTTTTGGCTTATTGTGTTTTTTTTTATAATGGATCTCTAATTTCTGTGGAAAGAAAACAGAAATCTTTAGGGAAAAAATAATTATGACTAAAATTTCACCTCTGCCTATGATACCTTACTGCACTGAAGCTGAATGAGCACCTTGTGAGATGACACTATTTCCTCCACTTTGTAGATGAGAATAAGCTGAGATTCATAAAAACAGTTGAGTGACTTGACCACGAGTTGTAGTTAGTAACTGGCAGAGCAAGTCTTACAATCCAGTGCTTCTATCTCAAGTCCAGGGTCCTTTCCATTCTATCAAATCTTAAAAGGCTATCTGCATTACTGTTTAAGGTATCATGGGGGAGGCAGGGAGAATCTGTGATGAGACTTTTAAGGGCACTTTCACTTAACCTTGCTCAAGTGAGACACTTAACTCTGAGGGTCTCAGTTTCCTCATCTGAAAAGTGAACGACAGTTTGGAAAGGACATCCCATCTTTAACAGTCCATCTTGCTAAAGGATTTTAAGAAGAAGAAAAAACTATGGGCAAGAATCAATGGCTGAAGAGAAGTTGAGGCATATGCTTTGGGTCAACAATAATTTTTAATGGAAACAGGTGGTGGATAGTCAAGAGGAAGAACTTCTAGAGGAACCATAAACTTCCTGGTTAAAGTCACTGCTCAAAGTTCCAGCTCTGCTTTAAAACAGCAATGCTTCAATCTTGGCTAACTTATGATCAGAAACCACATACTCTAAATAAAAATATAAAAAATGGTATGCGGGGAGGGAGTGCAGCTTTAGTTTACCCATGGATTCACTAATGTTAAAACAAAAAGAATCCTGGGTGATGCTAAGTGGAGTTGCCTTCTTTCTTCCTCACCAAGAATTTAAGAAGAGGGCCTCCAAGATAGTGCACGCACTGCAGCACGAGTTCAATCTCCGGCCAGGGAGCAACCCACATGGCGCAGCAGACCTCTCCTGTCACACCCGCTGTTCCTGTCAGCAGTGTATTTCAGTCAGTCTGCCTGTTCTGTTCCCCACTCTGTCTCTGGTGAGTCCTCTAACCCCAACACCTCTGGCCTGTACCCCACCCAGTTCTTGTATGCATAAATAAATAAATCAAAAAAAAGGTCTACAAAGTTTTAAAAAAAAGAATTTTAAGGAGAAACTGAAACTTGCATTGCACTCTGAGAGATGTGAGCTTCTGGAAAAGAGCAATCAAGAGCACTTGTGGAAAGGGTGAAAGAATGCAAATGCAACGGAAGCGTTTCCAATTCACGGCGAACCAAAGATCTTTAAAAGGTGAAGTTCCTGTGAAGGATTCACTGGGGATCCGCAACCTCTTACACCGCAGACGTTCCAAAGCATTCACGCTATTTACGTCTTTTTTACTTGAGGGTAATAAAAAGTACAGCAGTGTACCTGCTGGCGAGAAAAAGATTCCATTTTGCTGAATGAAACAGGTTCCGACCGAAATCTCACCACTTCCCCTCAAGTGCAGGGATGGGCCTACACCAACGGGAAGCCCCTTACAGCCTATGCAACAGTCCTAGGGAATTAAAACATCCTGCCCAGGACCACAATCAAAAGACCGCGGGCTTGAGATCCAAAGCCAGGCTCCAGCAAGCAGCGAGCTCCTCAATGAGCTCTGCGAGCTCGCGGGTGCGAGATCTGGGCTCCGCGGCTAGGCCGTGACGGGGCTGAGCACCTGACGTGGGGGAGGGCGAGTCAAGGCCCTAGCGATCTGGGGCGACGAACCCGGGTCTCACGAGGCTCCCGACGAGAGGCGCTGCCCCCAAAGGCGGGGGTCCTGGGGACCCGCCAGGGGTGGGCACCAAGAACACGTGGGGCGACAGGAGCAGGAAAGGGGTGTCCCGGGCAGGCAGCTGGGGTCTGGCACGGCGGCTGGAAGAACGAGGACGGAGCCCGCCCCCACCCCACCCCGATACAGGGAACGAGACGCTCCGGGTCCCCAGGGTGCAGTCTAAGGGCGCGGAGAGGGGCCAGGCCACGAGGAGGGCGGGTCTCGCGGGGCGCCGGGGCACGCGCGGGGCAAGCGCGGCCGGACCCGGGGAGCGGAGAACCCCGACACGCAGAAGACCGCGGCGCTGCCCCCGGGGCGCCCGGAGGGAGCCGCGGCCGCGCCCCGAGGGGCCGGTGACCCGCATTCGCCCGGACTGGACCCGCCCCGCCCCGCGGCGCCTCCCTCCTGCCGCCCAGCCCTCCCTCCTCCCCACCGCGGCCCGTTATCGCGCGGCCGCCGCACTCACCAGCGGCTGCACCGGAGCCCGCCGCCGCCTCAGCTGCTGCCTGCGCCTCCGCAGCCGCCGCCGCCTCGCCGCTGAGGCCGAGTCCCGGGGGAGCCTCCGCGTCCCGCCGCCGCTGCCGCTGCCGCCAGAGCAGAACACCCCAAAATGGCGGCACTTCCGGCACCTACCACCAGCGGGGAGGGCCGGGGGGGGCGCGGCGCGGGGAACGTACCACCGCGGCGCCGCCCGCAGCGCGCATCCGAGCGGAGCGCCGCGCAGGGGCGGGCCGAGCGCCCGGCGCTGCAGCGCCCCCTCGGGCCGGGGAGTGGAGACGCAGCCGCGCTGGGCGCCCGGGGCTGCAGGCGGGCCGTGGGCGCCGCGACCCGCCGGCCGGGAGCTCTTTGTCTTCGAGCTGCCGGAGGCGAGAGTGGGGCGCCCTCGGCCTGGGAGTCCGCCCTTCGGCACGCCGCGCGGCGCACCCGCCAGCGCTCAGAAGGGCTTGGGGAGGGCGTGGAGGAGAGACCCCTGCTCGGGGTTGAATATACGCGCAATAAAATATTTGATGAATGAGTGAATGAAACGGCGCCTGGTCGGGGTCGGGCGCAGGACACACCCTCTTTCTGCCCCAGCCGACAGGCCACAGGACCCAGGTCCTCCCGCTCTGCGGAACTGAGGAATGTGAGCGTGGTGCAAGCTCTCAGAATGGGAGGCTTTCCCTCCAGCGGGGCGATCCTCTGGTTGGGAGCCTAACCTTGCAAAAATCCCTGCCGTCAGGGCTCAGTAAGAGACTGATGGCCAAGCCCTGCCCTGCTTTCCAAAGCAAGACTAGGTCCCTAAAGACCTCAAGAACCCCAGTATGTAGGTGGAAGGCTAACGGAACAAGTTTGTCTGTTTGTTTAAAAAACCAAGGTCGTTTTTCAACAGCGTCAACACCTTGTAGGACAATGAAATGCAGATAAAGAAACTTAGTTCTGGCCTCAGGAACTTACGAATAGTTTCTCTGTAAGATCGTCTGACTTCCCAGAGCAAATAATTCTTATACCCACTCATATTGATTAAAACTCACCTTACTACAAAAGAAAAAATAAATCAAGTGGATCCCCAAACAGAAGCCCTCATGCCTACATGTTGGAAGCACCTGTTTCCCCCAAGGGAATAAAAAATAACCACAGTTTTTCTGATATCACACACCTGAACCATAGCCCTTAAATTGTGCAGTATCATGTTCCCTAATTGTACTGTGTAGTTTGTCATTTTATATGCATTTATAATGTTGATCTATGATCTTAATGTTAACAGTTTTATGTGCTACTTAGTGCAACTTCCTATATTTAAAGGCCATTATAACTTTGAAAGGTCCATGCAGCAGGCCGGAATGCAAAAACCTACCCGGAAGCCCACCTGGGGGCCAGGAATGCGGATACCTGCCTGGAGGACTCAGACAATGAGCCTCCTCCCTCCCCCTACGAGTCTCATCTCAGACAAAGAACCTCTACCTGCCCTACAAACTTTTCCCGCAGTAGGAGCCCAACTACCCACCCGACCTCTCCTCACCCTATAAAACCCTGCTTCCCCCTAACAACGTGTGCGACTCCACTGACCCCCGCCTTGGGTCTGTGAGGTCCGCCTGGGGCGCAATAAACTTTCCCTCCGTTTGAGAAATGTAGCCTGGCTCTCCTTTTCTTTACCGCGCCGAACCTTTCAAACTTATAGAATGTTGTCACATAACTTGCCACAATTTTATATTGTCTCCCTGCAACAGGGTGGTCCCCAGGAAAGGGGGAGGTTCCCTGCCCCACCCAAGGGAGGGTGGAGCTGAGCAGGAAGAGGAGAAGCAGAAGAAGAGACTGAGGAAGGAAAGAAGCAGGATGGAGCCAGGAGACCTGGAGGAGGCGCATGGAGCCTAGAGACACGTGAAGAAACTGCACTTGTCTTTTGGTCGTGGACTGGGTGACACAGATGTGGGTGAGACCCGTGGGGAGGTGACAATGGCAGCTTTTATCTTGATGTTGATTTTGCTCTTTTCCTTCTGGGCTTGTCTGGTTGTTTCTGACCCTTTTCTGTGGGTCCCCACTGGAAGATGCTTTAGACTTGTGGCAGGCTTTGGGGCCTTGCTCTGGGCCGATCCCATATGGATGGACTTTTACCCACGAGGGGATGGGTAACTTTGGGTGCTTCATTTAGAAACTAGACTCTTTGCCTTACCTGTATTGTTTCCTAGTTGTATTAAAGTTCCTTCCCATTAAAGTCTCCTATGTTTTGTGTTGATGCGGTGGATGGCAGAACCCATTTAGAATAGGCAGGTTTGCGGGGTTTGGGCTACCCCTCTCCCTGTCCTATAACATCCCCACTGCCATAGCTTGTAGAAACCTTTTAAGCAGAGAATCTGTCTCATTCTTTTGTGGACCTAGAGTCGTCCAGATAAACATGTTGCTCCCTTCCTCAGCATGTTGTTAAACATAGGGAAAAAACAGGCCTAAAGTGGAATCTGTCACGTCAGCCCCCCATCCAGACTTAATACCTATTGCAGTTTCAAACTCTCCCAAAAGCCTAAGCCTAAACCAGTCAATCGAGAGTCTCCCAATCAGCAGCAGTGAAGTCATCTGCACATGAGCCCCCATGTCTTCCCCTTAAGGAAAGGGGGATTTCAGGGGAGTCACTTTACCTAAAATAACCTTCCCTTTAAAAAAATTTATTTTTATTTATTCATACAAGAACTGGGGTACAGGCCAGAGATGTGGGGGTGAGAGGATTCACCAGAGACAAAGTGGGGAGCAGAACAGGCAGATCTAATGAAATACGCTGCTGAGGGGAGCAGCAAGCAAGACAGGAGAGGTCTGCTGAGCCATGTGGGTCAGGTCTCTGGGCGGGGACCGAACCATGCTGCACCACTGCCATAGATAGCTTCATAGTGCTGAGACTTAACCACTTGCACCATCAGGGAGATCCTAAAATAAACTTTTCTTAAGTGAATAACCTTGTTCCACCCTCTTTTTGTATATAAACAC
This sequence comes from Talpa occidentalis, assembly GCF_014898055.3. Lineage (NCBI taxonomy): Eukaryota > Metazoa > Chordata > Mammalia > Eulipotyphla > Talpidae > Talpa > Talpa occidentalis. The sequence goes on along the minus strand of NW_023603652.1, from coordinate 22,147 downwards.
CCTCTATTTTGTGTAACTCCTTACATCTCAGCCCTAGAAGGGTGGCTGCCTGATTCATGAATCATTTAATAAAGCCATCTAGATGTCCACATTTGTGAATTGTTTTTTAACAAGGTCTTGACTCCGTTGGACCTTCCCCAATCACCCTGTCTAAAATCACACACACATACACCTATGCTTCCAATCCCCCTTTCTGGCTTTGTTTTTATCCAAAGCACTTATCACATAGTGCTTTAACTCTGGGGTTAGGGACTTTGTGTATTATATCCTCAGGGTCAAGAAAAAATGTTTAGCCCATCATAGGTGTTCAGTAATATTTGGTATTTTTATTTAACTTACATATATTGTAAAATGATTACTACAATGAGTTTAGTTAACATTTATCTCTTACAGATACCAGAAAAGAAAAAGGAAAAACGTTTATTTTGTTTTATTTTGTGATTAGAACACTTCCGAACTAGTCTCTTAACTTCAAATATACCACACAGCAGTGTTAACTGACAGTCATTACACTGTACTTTACATCCCTGACTTATAACTGGAAGTTTATACTCTTGGATCACCTTCATCCAATTCCTCCTGTACCCCACCCATCAATAAATATTGCTGAATTAGTTGATAAGCATATCTGGATCCTAGGTATTTAAAAAAAAAAAATGAATTGCTTAGCTTTAGAAGCTTGCTGGAACCTGCCCATGAGCTAAATGACGGTAGACTATGCCTCCCTTACTCTCTTGTATCTCCAATGCTTTTCACAGTATCTAGCACAATCGATAGTTTTTGAAGGGCAACCAGAAACTTGTCTCTATGTTATCTGTCCCTGGACTTAGGGTTCCCACTGGCAGAGAGGAACTGCCACTCCTTGCAGGATAGTAGGACACAGTGCATTCTTGGATGCAGTCCTTTGGCCCACCGTGTGGGGAGGACACTTCATAAAGAACAGCAGTGGGCTCATACACCTGCTACAGGCTTCCCAGCACAGAACAAATACACTAAACGGTCCAAGCACAAAGGAGTCTGATGTGAGATGCAAAGGAGTAGGAAAAGCACCCTGCTTTATTTATTGCCTTCCATGTTGACTGTTTTTCTAAAATAGGCAATGTTAGTAACAGCCCAGGAAACCCCCCCCCAAAGTTGGTGGAAGAATAAGATTTAGATAGTCTGTTGGGATAAATTTGAAATTGTACATACTTTTCTAGGAACTCGTCTGAAGGGAATAATTAAGGACAAGTGCAGAGATGTGCCGATGTACACACATGGATCGCAACATGGTTGAAATGGCATAAAATTTGATAGCAGCAATTGATAAAGTATGGCATATCTGTAGCCTAGGATATTATATATAATTTCAAATAATGATACATAAAAATATTTAATTGGGAAAAAATGTTCATGGTATTTACTTCATGAATAAGGCAGATAACAAACAAATAGGTGTATTATGCTCCCACCTTTGTTAGAGAGTGTGTTAGTTGATAAAAAGGGGGAGAGAACAGAGATAATTTATATTAAAATATGAAGAGTAGGGGCCTCCCTGGTGGCGCAAGGGGTTAAGACACAACCTATGAAGCTATCGGCAGCCACTGCAGCACGAGATCGATCCCCAGCCAGGGAGCTACCCACATGGTGCAGCAGACCTCTCCTGTCTCGTCCACTGCTCCCCTCAGCAGTGTTTTCAGTCCGTCTGCCTGTTCTGCTCCCCTCTCTGTCTCTGGTGGATCCTCTCACCTTCCCACGCCTCTGGCCTATACTTCAGTTCTTGTAGAAACAAATAAATCATAAAAAAAATCTTTAAAAATAAATAAATTAAGTAAAATATGAACAATACTGTAAATTCTCACCACCACTTGGTATTACCAGTCCTTCAGTTCTTCTAATTTTGGTCACTCTGGTGAAGATATAATGGTATTTTATTGTGTTTTAATTTTTATTTTCCAAATGGGTACACATACATGATTACAGCAATTGCCTGCTCATGCCTTATTGTCTTTTTTTTGCCCATAATCAAAACTTTATTGAAAAATTGACTCCAAAATAGATCACTGCCATATACTGTTAAATAGCAAATATCCAAACAACGTAATTCTAAAGATGTAATTGACTTTACTAAAGATTTCATGAATTAGGCAGTATTACACCTAGCAAATAGAAAGGTGCTGCAAAAAGTTGTACAAAATTTGTAAAACTTGAATAAAGGTTATACAAACTGGAAGGTTTTTATAGAGTGGGACAAAGTCATTAGCAAAAGAAAAAAGAATTATTTTAGGTAAAGCCACCTATTTTCTCTGAGCAGAAGGGAGATTCTTTTCAAGAACATTATTTCAATAGTGTTAACTTGGAAAACTAGATTGATTGGTTTAAAATTTCATTTTTGGAAGAGGCTGAAACTGCAGTTAGGTCAGCTATTAAGTTCTGGTGGGCCTAACACGAATGACTCCATTTTGGGCCTGTTGCTCTTTTGTAAAGAATTCTCTACACAATTCAACATAATCATGCCTCTTGGTAGGTTAACTAGATTTATGGAACTGATAGCCTTTCTGGGATAGAACACAAATTCCAGAAGTTGTGTGGATCTTTGGCATCACTTTCTTCTCAATGAATACCCTCCCTGGGTCTGGGCTCTCCTGTTGAGTGGCAGTTCACAATGGAGCCACCTACACCAGGAACTGTAATAGCATGACCTAAAAAAGCAAAGTTCGTGTTGCCCGCTCCACCTAATGGAGAGTGATACTGAGTGGCCAGGGGAAGCTAAAAAGGACTTGGGGAGAAGACCTGGAGGAGGCAGGTGGAACAGAGAGACATGAGGGAGAAGCAAGCACAGCTTCTCAGCCTTGGACTTGCACCACAGACTGGGGGACATGGAAGGCAACACTTGGAAGAGATGTGGGTGAGAGGCCTATGGAGAGGCTGGCAATGGCAGCCATTTCATGACCTGTACTTTGATTTTGCTCTTTTCCTTTCAGAAGTGCCTGGTCCCTTCTGCCCCTCGATTTCCCACCAGAAGATGCCTTAGACTTGTGGCAAGCTTTTGGGCCTGTGTGGCCCCATTTTGGGCCAAACCTATCTGGCTGTGCATTTACCCACAGGGGACTGGTAATTTTGGGTGTTTCATTGAGAAACTATATCCTTGCTTCTCTCCTCTCTAGGCACACTAATTCTATAGAGGAGGCAGGTTTGAGGGTCCAGGGTGCCCCTCATTCTACCCGCTAACAGAATCACCTGTGAGCATGGCTGAAAACCTTAGTAATCTCATAGCAACCTGGACATTTATAGCCATAAAATAAGAACTTGGACTTTGAACTAGCCATTTCTTTTTTTTTTTTTCTTCTCCTCTTCCATGGAAGGATGTGGCAATCTCTAGGCAAAGTCCAGCCAATAGGGATCTCCTGATTGTCTTTTTTTTTTTTCAATTGGTTTGTAATTTTTAAAAAAGATTTATTTATTTATGCATACAAGAACTGGGGGATAGGCCAGAGGTGTGGAGGAGGTGAGAGGATTCACCAGAGACAGGGAATGAGCAGAACAGGTGGACTTTGAACTAGCCATTTCTTTTTTTTTTTTCTTCTCCTCTTCCATGGAAGGATGTAGCAATCTCTAGGCAAAGTCCAGCCAATAGGGATCTATTGTCTTTTTTTTTTTTCAATTGGTTTGTAATTTTTTAAAAAGATTTATTTATAGGGGGGGAGGGATTGGGGTCAAAATAAAGGGGTTGCAATTGCTTGGGGAATATAAAAATAAAAAAATTAAAATAAAAAAATAAAAGATTTATTTATTTATGCATACAAGAACTGGGGTCTAGGCCAGAGGTGCGGAGGAGGTGAGAGGATCCACCAGAGACAGAGTAGGAGCAGAACAGGCAGATGTACTGAAATACACTCTCTGCTGCACCATGTGAGTCACCTCACTAGCCTGGGATCAAAATTGTGCTGCATTGGCTGGGGATAGCTTGGCAGGGCTGTTAACCCTTGCGCCACCAGGGAGGCCCTGGTTTGGAATTCTTTATATATTTTTCATAAAAGTTCCTTATGAGATATAAATACCTGTCTGTGGCTGGATTAATGTCAATAAGGTCCTATTTATAATTGGTGATTCTTTTGTTCCATTTAAGAAATCTTTGTTTCCTCCAAATCATGAAAATATTCTCCTTTATTCTTTAAGCTTTTCACATTTAGATCTATAATTGGTGTGAGTGCTGTGGGCTAGTGGTCTAGTTTCTTTCTTTTTTCTTGTCTTGTCCAAATCTCAACTGAGATTTTCAGTGAAATCTTTTTTGGGGACTCCTCATATTATTGTTGCTAGGAATGAAACCTGATGCAACCAGGCCTCCCTGGTAGCATAGGGATTAGTCTCAGCACTATCACCACCATGGCCTGAGTTCGATCTCCAGCCAGGGAGCAACCCACATGACGAGCAGACCTTTCCTGTCTCAACCGCTGCTCCCCTCAGCAGTGTATTTCAGTCAATCCGCCTGTTTTGCTCCCCACTGTCTCTGTTGAATCCTTTTACCCCCCCCCCCGCCCGCACCTCTGACCTATACCCCAGCTCTTGTATGCATAAATAAATAAATCTTAAAATAAATAAACAAACTTCTTAAGACACAGTCTTTGAAAAAAAAAGAAAACTGTTCGGTATGGTGCGTTAATCTCACAGTCTTCGTTGTGGAGATGGCTTCCAAGTATATACATCTGTCAGTGTATTAAAATGTATATTTTACATGTGTGTAGTATGTGTCATGTATACTCAACAAAGTTATGAGCAATTCACTGTAACACTCTTAAAGAGAAGGGCATATCCTTAGTGTAGCAATTTTATTCCTAGAAATGTTTTCTTCACAAACACCAAGGGGAAGCATGTACAGAGGCCTTCCTGCAGCATCCTTTGATTCAGTCAACTTGTATTTATTGAATGCCAGTGATGTCAGTCACTGGCTAGACAATGGGTTATAGGCATAAGTAAGATGAACAGGGTCTCTGCCCTCATGACACCAATTATATTTGCCGGTGGTAAAAAATAATAAGTAAAACAGACTCTACTACAGTTGTATTTTCCTATTCAACAACAGGAAAATGGTTAAAGAAATGATGGTACAATTAAATGTTGGTCTCTCCAAAGCTAGTATAAATGTAAATATATATATATATATATATATATACACATTAATATATATATACACAGGAAAAGAGGTTGTGGCTTGTAGGAGGCAAATATATGAAGTTGTGGGTCTGGAAAGGAGAGAAACAAAAACTTCCGGCAGTATTTGAGTCCCTCATACCCCTGGAGTCTATTGTCAGCTGCCCATTTGCCCTTTCAGAGATTTATTTTATTAGTCAAATAGATGACCCTTTTTGCCCATATTAGTAAGAGTTGAGATTCACAATCCATCAACAGATGCATAAACATAATGTAGTATAGACAAACGATAGGATGTTCTTTGAGTTTAAAAGGAAAGGAGGGGGGCCTCCCTGGTGGTGCAAGGGGTTAAGATGCAACCTATGAAGCTATCGGCAGCCACTGCAGCAAGAGTTCGATCCCTAGCCAGGGATCAACCCACATGGCACAGCAGACCTCTCCTGACTCACCTGTTCCTCCCCTCAGCAGTGTATTTCAATTAATCTGCCTGTTCTGTTCCCCACTCTGTCTCTGGTGACTCCTCTCACCCTCCCCCTAACCCCTCCGCCCACACCTCTGGCCTGTACCCCATCTTTTGTATGCATATAGAAAATATAGAAAGAGAGAAAAAATCTTCATGCTGCAAAGACTTTATAATAGCAGAATTTGAAACATTCCTAAGTAGAAGAATGATCACATTATGGCTTAGTAGTTTAAAATAGATCACTATAATTGGTAAAACAATATGGAAAGTGCTTACAGCACATTTAGTGAAAAAAATCATGACACAAAATTTTATCACTATTACAAAGATTTTTTTAAAATAGACCACATGCATTATTATCATATGACCCAATATTCCCCAGACAAATGAAAACTTAAGTACACATCAAAACTCGTATGTAAATGTTCTCATTATTGAAAACAGCCAAAAAAGTAGGAACACCCCAAATGTCCATTAACTCATAAATGGAGAAACGAAATGTGGCACGTCCATACAATGGAATATTATTTGGCAATTAAAAAAACCACAGCAATGAGATACACCACCATATGGGTGACCTTGAAAGCACTGTACTAAGTGAAAGTGAAGGAAACCAGACACAAAGGAAACATATCATTCCATTTATTTCAAATATTCAAAACAATCTACAGAGACAGAAAATAAATTAGTGGTTGCCTGGGTTGGGGCTGGGTTGTTGGGGGAAATGAGGAGTGTCTGTTAATTAGTATGAGGTTTCTTTTGGGAATGATAAAAATGTTTTAAAATTCGTTGTGGGCCTCCCTGGTGGTGCAAGGGGTTAAACATCACACTATGAAGCAATCCACAGCCTCTGCAGCATGAGTTCCAACCCCGGCCAGCCAGGGAGCAACCTACATGGCGAGGCCGCTGCTCCCCTCAGCAGTGTATTTCAGTCTATCTGCCTGTTCTGTTCTCCACTCTGTCTTTGGTGAGTCCTCTCACCCCCCATACCTCTGGCCTGTACCCTAGCTCTTGTACGCATAAATAAATGAATCTTAAAATAAATAAATAAATAATATTGGTTGTGGTGATGCTACACACTGAATATACTAAAAAATGCTTTAAAAATGAATTGTAGGGCCTCCCCGGTGGCGCAGCGGTTGAGCGCTGGGTTGCGAAACTGCCCGCGGCCTCTGCAGCGCCGGTTCGATCCCCGGCTGCTCCCCGGCCACCGGAGGAGGGTCCCACATGGTGCGCAGACCTCTCCTGCCGCCCGCTGCTCCCCTCAGCAGTGTACTTCGGTCCTTCTGCCTGCTCTGCTCCCCGCTCTGGCTCTGGTGAATTCACTCACCCTCCCGCGCTTCTGACTGTACCCAGTGCTTGTAAAAATAAACAAACAAATAAATAAATAATAAATCTTAAAAAAAAAAAAAATGAATTGTATGTGATTGTATCTCAACAAAACCATTATAGGTTTTTTTAATTGGAGGAAAACTAAATGACTTTGAGGAAGTGGGATTACGGGTGATTAAATAGACTTTTCTGTTGTTATGTTACTTTTGTAGGGATAAATAAGTCCTTTCTAAAAAGCACGGGGTGAGGGGGGCCTCCGTGGTGGCACAGGGGTTAAAGACACAGCCCTATCAAGTGATGGCCAGCCACTGCAGCATGAGTTCAATCCCCAGCCCGGGAGCCAACTCACATGGAGCAGCAGACCTCTCCTGTCTGGGCCCACGGCTCCCCTGATTAGTGTATTTCAGTAGATTTGCCTGTTCTGCTTCCCACTCTGTCTCTGGTGACTCCTCTCACCCCCTGCACCTCTGGCCTACACCCCACTTATTATTTATTTAATAAATAAATATTAAAAAAAAAAAGCACTGGGTGGGATGGATATTTCAGAGAATTATTTCATTGTAAATAACCAGCATTACAATCTTTTACCTCTTTGCAGGTGTGAGTTTTATATTTAAGCTTATGTTTCTTAGTCATATATTAACATATTTTCATAAGATATATTTATATATTTTCCATACGTATAGAAACTAGGGTTTGGTCAGGATGAGCGAGCCAAGGATTCAGACATATGGGGGGTGGGTGGTGATGGGAAGGAGACTATGGGGCCAGGTCCCTGTGCGCCCCGGGCCAGGCCCCCACTCCTTCAAGGTAGACCCTCTGCTTGAAAAGTTCAAAGCCCCTTGCGCTTACCCGTCTTAAGCGCCACGCCTACCAGTCTCTTCCTGGTTGTGTCCCCTCTTTTTGGAGGGGTCCCCCCCTCACTTGTGGGCTTAACCCCTCCTCTGGCCGGCGGCGAGGAGGGCGGATGGGGGCGGGTGGTGTCACAGCCCCGGCGGCCGGTGGCCGGGCCCCGCCTCCTCGGGGGGGTCACACACCCCCGCGGGGCTCAGCGCCCCCTCACCGGGGCTCACAGCCCCCCCGCGGGAGGGGGTCCGCGGGGGTCGCAGTTTCAGGGTGGTGGCCTCGGGCCGGCCGCGGGAACGCCGGGGCGGGTCCCAGCCTCGCGCGCGGGCCGCCGCGGTCCCTCCCCCGGGCCGGCGGCCCCTCCTCCGGAGCCATGCGGCGGGGCCCGGGGTCCCAGAGCTCGGTCCCGCCAGCGCAGCGGGCCGGGCCCGGCGTTTCGGCGCCCGCGGGGTCCGCGCCGGCCGCCCGGCCTCGGCGGGAGGCCGCGAACGCGCCGCCCCCGTCCTCGCCGCCCTCCCATGTCCACTCGTGGGCGCGGCCCGCCAGCCCGGCCCGGGGCAGGTGGCCGCTGCGCCCGGCCGGGTGGCGCGGGATGGCGGCCGGCGGCCTGCTGGGGGCCGGCCTGGCCCGGGTGCTCTTCTACCCGACGCTGCTGTACACGCTGCTCCGCGGGAAGATCCCCGGCCGCGCGCGCCGCGCCTGGTACCACCGCATCGACCGCACGGTGCTGCTGGGCGCGCTGCCGCTGCGGAGCCTGACGCGCCGGGTGAGCCGGGCCGGGAGGCCGCGCCGGGCCTGGGCGCGGGGGCCGCCGGCCGCGCCGCACCCTTGCTGAGCCCCCTCTTTGCCTCGGCAGCTGATTCAGGACGAGAACGTGCGCGGGGTGATCACCATGAACGAGGAGTACGAGACGCGGTTTCTGTGCAACTCCTCGAAGGTGAGGGGCCCCGGCCGGGGGAGGGGGCGCCGGGGCGGCGGCGCCCACCCTCCCGGGCCTCTGAGGGGCTGAGGGGGGCGTGGCAGGAGACCGTGCCTCCGAGGTGGGTACCCCAGACTTTTTTTTTTCACCCCCGCACAGAGGAGGGCCTTGGCCTCTTAAGCTGAAAAGACTAGGGCTGGAGGGGGAAACAAATTGTGAAATTGAAACTGATGTGAAAGCTATTCGAACGTAGAGTTGGCAAAGTCTGATGACTCCTTTGTGCACAGATGGGTTAATTCAGTAACTGAAATCTAATCCAAATTGAAAGGCAACTCTTTTATGGCTTGCTGAGTTCATTCAGTCCACTTAGTGAGCACTAAATTTGGATCAGGCGCTGTGTTAAGGTGCTGTAAACTCTAAGAAGAAAAGCTCACCCTCCTTGCCATCTCCAGGCTTAAATTTATCATAAAAACCACTATTCAAAACCTGCATAGGGCGCTGATTTGAGGAAACATGTTAGAGATCAGAGTGAAGTCCAAAGTTTTATCACAACCAAGTTCAGGCCTAATATAATTTTCATTAAATGTGAATGCTTGAAACTGTCTACAATTGTTATTAGATGTCAGTGTCTATAGTGTTTGATATCTATTAGCACTATACATTTCCTGTTTACTGACATAACTTGAAGATGTTACTATTACAACCTGTAATTTTTTTGCCTCCCTCAACCTGTATTTTAAATCTTAAAAATATGTAACTCACATTAAAAATGTTGATTGGTGATGGCATACCATTTTAAGTAATGGATAACAGTTCCTTGGATTTTTCAACGTACTTGCTACAAGCCTCAGGAGTTATTGGTCAAGCTTGTAAATGTTCCTTTGTGTAGTCAGTGCTATGGGGCAAGAAAAGTACTCTAAATTGCTGGGTCTCTGGGTATGAGGCAGTGACATTTATAAGATTTGGCTGTATCATCCCACTAGCCTAGAAAAAAGAAATCTCCAAGGCCGTGGTTCAAATATTTCAATATGCCTCAAAGTTATCTGACAGTCATGTTAAAATAGCAGATTCCTTGGTACAATCAATCTCCAGAGAGTCTAACTCAGGAGCTTTACGGTGTGGCACAGGAATCTGAATATTTAGCAAGTTTCCAAGTGTAATTAATGCATCAGCCACAAGCGACACAACTGTTTTTATTGTAAATTTCATGAGCAGTATAAAATAACTGACCTTCATTCAGAGTCATAAAGTCTCTGGTTAGAGATAACTGGAGTTAACTGGAGACTATCTGAAGTCTTAAAGCAAAAATAAAGTTGCCCAGGGCCTCCCTGGTGGTGCAGAGATTAAAGTCTCAGTGCTATCAAGCTATCGCCAGCCACTACAACATGAGTTCGATCCCCAGTCAGGGAGCTGACCTACATGGCACAGGCAGACTTCTCCTGTCTTGCCTACTGCTCCCCTCGTCAGTGTATTTTCATTCCTGTTATGCATCTTTCGTAGCTGTATTTTTTTTTTTTTTTTTTTTTTTTTTTTATAGAGAGAGGCATGTTTTCTTTCTTTCTTTCTTTCTTTGTTTTGTTTATACATGCACTGGGTACAGTCAGAAGCGCGGGAGGGTGAGAGAATTCACCAGAGCCAGAGCGGGGAGCAGAGCAGGCAGAAGGACCGAAGTACACTGCTGAGGGGAGCAGCGGGCGGCAGGGGAGGTCTGCGCGCCATGTGGGACCCTCCTCCGGTGGCCGGGGAGCAGCCGGGGATCGAACTGGCGCTGCAGAGGCTGCGGGCAGCTTCGCAACCCAGCGCTCAACCGCTGCGCCACCGGGGAGGCCCCGTAGCTGTATTTTTGTATAGCTAATATTTCGCAGCTAAAGATCCAAATACCCAAACGGTACTTTAAGAACACTGTAAGTCTTAGACTTAATTGTAACTCAGCAGCACAACTGTTCTTTGAAGGCCCGACCATGCAGGTCAGCCATTTTAATGACTTTGTGGAAGATGTTTACTTTTTCAGAAAACAGTGAGCGGTATATTCACAGTCGTAACCCCTGAAGCTTCCTTGTTGCTTTGCTGCTTCTTGAGGGCCATCTTCATACTACTAACTCCAGGCTTTTTTCATTCTCTGGTTCCAGGAGTGGAAAAAAGTAGGTGTTGAGCAGCTGCGGCTCAGCACAGTCGACATGACCGGAATCCCAACCTTGAATAACCTCCACAAAGGAGTCCAGTTTGCTCTCAAGTACCAATCGCAGGGTCAGAGTGTCTACGTGCATTGTAAAGCTGGGCGCTCTAGGAGTGCCACTATGGTAGCAGCATATCTTATTCAGGTAGGAAAGATCTAGAATACTTCAGTCTACCACCAGGCTTTGCTGAAAGAAGCCACGTCCCCTCTTTCAGGCTTGGGAGATGTGGGAGTGTGGAAAACTCCTGAGCTTTGCAGATAGGCTGAACTCTGGCTTTGCCACTTGCCAGTTGTGTGACCTTAGGCAAAAGTAGCTTCCCATCTCTGATTCTGTTCCCTCAAACTAAATTTGTTATGAAGCTTAAATGAGAAATGGTATCAAGCACTGATCTACAGCAGGCTCTCAAAAACTGAAATTGCAAAGGATGTTAACACCAGCAAAAGGCCAGAAGCGTGTTATAAATAGCATGTCAGAAAATCTAGTCCTGTAGACAGTAGTGTTGATCACTTCCAGCTCTACAGTATTCATATTTCTTCAAGTATCTCACAGTAAAGTTCTGGACATTGATTTCTAGAAACAATCCAAATGGAATTTTATCTGTTGTTTAGCTATGATTGGCTGGTGGGATGTTTTAAAAAAATATTTAGAAGCAAATACTCTAGTCTAATATTCCATTATATACTCCCAATTGACTTTTTTTGGTTAAAAGATTTATTTATGCATACACGAGCCGGGGTACAAGCCAGAGATGCGGGGGGTGAGAGGATCCACCAGAGACAGAGTGAGGAACAGAACAGGCAGACTGACTGAAATACACTGCTGAGGGGAGCAGCGGGCTAGGCAGGAGATGTCTGCGTGCCGTGGGTTGCTCCCTGGCCGGCTTCATAGTGTGGTGCTTATTAACCCCTTGTGCCACCAGGGAGGCCCATTTGACTCATTTTTGCCCCTGCAGAACATTTACTAGGTCATGCTGTGGATGGTTTAAGGAAAAGGGAAATATAATCAGCCTGACCCTCTTGTGTTACTGTGGACTGGATTTAACAGTACCGAAGCTCTGGTCATTAGGAACGTCTGCCTGGAAACAGGGTCTAAGGAGATTTTGTGTTGAGTGAGAACTGAACGGCAGGCTAGAAATCTATGTTTTCTTGAGTTTTAAACCAGTAAGTATCCTTGGGACACAAAGATAACCCTTCTCATTAAAGTATAAAGTGCGGGCCTCCCCGGTGGCGCAGCAGTTGAGCTCTGGGTTGTGAAGCTGCCCGCAGTCTCTGCTGCGCCGGTTCGATCCCCGGCTGCTCCCCGGCCACCGGAGAAGGGTCCCACATGGCGCGCAGACCTCTCCTGCCACCCGCTGCTCCCCTCAGCAGTGTACTTCGGTCCTTCTGCCTGCTCTGCTCCCAGCTCTGGCTCTGGTGAATTCTCTCACCCTCCTGCGCTTCTGACTGTACCCAGTGCTTGCATAAATAAATAAAAATAAATCTTGGGCCTCCCTGGTGGCACAGCAGTTGAGCGCTGGGTTGCGAAGCTGCCTGCAGCCTCTGCAGCGCCAGTTCAATCCCCGGCTGCTCCCCGGCCACCGGAGGAGGGTCCCACATGGTGCACAGGCCTCTCCTGCCTCCCGCTGCTCCCCTCAGCAGTTTACTTCGGTCCTTCTGCCTGCTCTGCTCCCCGCTCTGGCTCTGGTGAATTCTCTCACCCTCCTGCGCTTCTGACTGTACCCAGTGCTTGCATAAATAAATAAATCAATCTTTAAAAAAAAAATAAATAAATAAATAAATAAATAAATCTTAAAAAAAAATTTCTTAAAAAAAAAAAAAGAAGTATAAAGTGCTTTTTCTAGCTATGAATACAAGTTACATAAAAACACCTGTACAGTTTTGCAGGAAAATCTTATTACCCGTGGTTCAGCTCGAAGACCATCTAGTAGCTCTAGACAAGCCCAGCTTAGTTTCCCACATTCAGCCTAAAACAATTAAGAAAAGACTGAAAGACTGACTTGTTTCTCCTGGCCTGTTGCACAGCATAGTGAGACAAATTGACTGAGTGGGCATTCCTTATAATTTATGTGAGGGGCATGGTTTTTAACTACCCCCTGACATTGGAGTTTTATTACAAAAAATAAAAAAGATTCTGAGAGCCCTAGCACCTGCTATTAGGTCAAGGACACCTTCACTCCTCCTCCTTTCTTTCTCTGCTGATTTCCCAACTCTGTATTACTTCAGGTGAACAAATGGAGTCCAGAGGAGGCTGTAAAAGCTATCAGCAAGATCCGGTCCCACATCCACATCAGACATGGCCAGATGGAAGTTCTCAAAGAGTTCCACAAGGAGATTACTGCAAAGGCAGCAAAGGAGGAGACTTATCACACATCACAGACATGAAGCACATGGAAAGAAAGAAGACAACCCCGCTCGCTACAGAAAAAGTTTAACAGGACCACGGGAACTTAAACTCAGACTTAACAGAAGTATGCTAAGTAATGGATAGTCGCCCTCCCTTTGTCGTTTCATTTTTCTGAAATAACACTGTTTATGGCTAGAAAGGTTTAGCATGGCTTCACTTCATGGGGTATGAAGATAAGAGGCAGGGATGGACACTTAGTGAATAGGGTCAAAGAAATCTATCGCACACTTAATATGGTATGTAATGGTGTTTAGCACCGTAATTCAAAAGCATTCAACACCAGGAAAAGAGGGGACATGCTGGGCTTTGGCTCCTTACCACTGCCAGCGCCCCAACTCAGCGGTGCCCTCCTTTCCAGCTCTCATTTTTGATCTCTCAGCAGTGATCCCCTATGTGGAAACGTATGGGATTCAATCGGTATTGCTACTGACTTAGAAATGTGAGGATAAGTAGTTTCCCTTCAGAAGTCATCTCTTCAGAATTCAAAACACACACACATATCCCTTCAAAAACTTTTATTTGTATGAACAGTTCTTAGCTCTTGACTTAATTAGAGCTATTTAAAGAGTAGAGACCTTTATGTATTGAATTTGAAAAAAGTTTCTGCTATTAATCAGAAATAATCCTTTCTACTTCTTTCTGGCTTACCCCTTGGAGTTAGCCAAAAATAAAACCAAAGTATATGTTTCCTGACGATATATGACAAAACAAGAGACAGAATATTCTGTATTCTAGAGTTGACTGTTGCTGGTGAAGGACACCTTCAGCTTAGTCCATTCTCCCACCAAAGCCTGAAGGAAAACGCTTAACACCTAATTCTTTGTGGAAAAATTACCAACTAGCCACTTTGCAGGCTATAGAAAAAAAGGAAGACTGGGCATCTTTTCTCCTTCCTTGGGATGGGGATGGGGATGATTCTATTTAACATTGATCAGGTAAAGGGGGGAGGGTGTGCCCAAGGTCTAAAGAGAGGCTTGCTTGCTCTAAGGAATCTGTAGTGAGGCACAGGCTGACCAGGGGGTGGCAGAGAATAGGCTGGCCTACTCAGTGCAAGCAGCCAGCTCAGCAGCAGCAGTCTAAAAAGCCCCAACAGATACTTCTATGGGTTCAGGGAAGGGGTAAGGTGCTGCTTTTCTAACATGTGCCCCCCAAAACCATAGTATTCTGAATCGGGACTTGGTATTGGATGGGTTGGTGCTGAAAAAGGGAAAGAGGGCAAGTCAGCCGCTCTTTGCACACTGCCTTAGGCCAACACAAACTGCAAATTGGTAAGCAGCACCTTAATGCCTCTGGTGACAGTTATGGCTGAAGTGGCAGGGTCAAGCTTGTAGGTGTTAGCATCCCCCTTTTTATATCGGTCCCGAAAAACATAGATGCTCCCATTACAACTGGCGATCTTCCAGAGGGATGGGGCAGAGCTCCAGGCCTCAGGAAGGCAAAGCCGCGTAAAGCTGTCTAGCATGGGATTGTAGCATACCAGGGAGTCCCCTTCAGCCACGATGAATACCAGGTCCTTATGCACAGCTGCATGCATGCGGCCAGCGAAGGGCAGCACATAGGGCTTCACATGGCACTTGTCTGTCTCTGTGTCAAAACACTGAATGAGTCGGGATGGTTTGGTAAAGAAGTCCAGATCATTCTCCTCCCCCCCTAGTAAGTAGATGATCCCATTGAGGTTGGCACCAGCAGCTCCTGACACAGCCACCTCTAGCTGGGTTGTCTCAGTCCAGACATTATCACCTACCCGATAATAGATAACTGCATTGGAGAGGGTATCCTGCAGTGTCTTGCCACCCAGTGAATATATAGCATCTTTCCCAGGCACAGACACCAGGGTGTGCTGGAGCCGGTCCCGAGGCAATGGTGCACACCACTCCCAGTCCACAGTAGCATTGTTGCACTTCCACATGCGCCGTGGGATGGACCCTCCCACCACATACAAGTCTCCGCCATGCTTGCAGGCCGCAGTGATCTGGTGGCACAAGCTGTTTTGGCCACTTACACTGATGGAGTCATCTTCAGCACAGTGTAAAGACACAGCCAACGAGTGAGTACGAGATGACTCTTTCCCGATCAGGTAAATGTGCACATTCTCCCCAATTTCCTATTGGCAAAATTAAAGTTATAAATGGTATCTATCCCTTCTAGGTCAAGGCTCAGCTGAAATGCATATCCTTAAGTTTCTGGACCACACTCTTACTCTAACCTGCTTCCTTCTAATCACCATAATCTTCCAATTGCTTTCTTTCACGCATTTTATGCTAGGGTAGATAGCCTGTTGCATTCATCCTTCCAGCTTAAAAAAAAAAAAAAAATCAGGAGCTAGTGCTTTAGACAAAAGGTTGCTTAGGATTATTAATGCAGTTCTCAAGGAGCTTTAGAGTAGAGAGGTTGGCAGTTTCTGGCTTCATGCGTGAGTCTTCCTCCCCACCTCTTATCAACTTCAAACCAGAGACAACTTACTCACCAGTTACTAAAGAGGACAGACCTATAGACAGCTGGAATGTGTGGATACTATGATGTCCCAACCCAAGAAATCTGCCTTACCTTCAAACTAGTCCTAAGTGACTCTGCAAACGCCTCTCTTTCTTCTTTATTAAAATTGATCCAGGCTTCTATTGCCTCTGTTGGGTTCTGGGAACATGGAACTCCATCTGTGAGAGCCAAAGGAAAAGCATGATCAATGGCAGGTCAACAATCAGAAAGGGAAATTTAGAGCCGAGGGCTTTAAAGACGTGAATCACTTTGTTAGACTACCACGATGGACACATGTGTAGGAGGAATTTACCTACAGTTGCCCTGTTTCTTTTAATCAAAATGGATGGTTTGATATATTCCCAGTTGCCAATCTGAGCTGCAAAACTCAGACCGAAAGTATGATTAGACCATGCAGGGTCAGGGTGGTTACTTAAAGTTGGTCTATTATTTAAAATATTCCTGATTAGTTATCTTGACTCATCATCAAATTACTTGGGTAGCTCATCCCTTATGTATATATAAAGTATAAAACAAATGAGGACACTTATGCACAGCAGAAGTTTGAATATAAATAGCTCCTCACTACATTTTGTGGATCAATGCTGCTGCTTTTATTTTGTTGGCTTCTTCCTCTGTGACTCTGACAAACAGCTATACTAAATCTCAACTCATTCTCAGAAAGTGACTACATTTATTATAGGGAATAATACCAGGAAGCCTGAGGGTTCCTTTCAGGCTTTCCCCTGTAGGTGCCATACCCAAGCAGCTGGATATGATGCGCCCTCCCCCTCAACTTACCGGAGATGATATCAGTGAGTAGATGGTGGGGTAAGTGAAGAAATTCCTCTGTGCTCTGCAGCTGGGCCAGATGGGCCTTGGCACAGTGCTTGGCAGCAGTGTAGAGCTCGGGATCACTGTGCCGATCTGCTAGCCACATCACCTGAAGGCAGTTCCCCACCTGCACTGTGCGGGCCAAAAACCTCGAACATTCCTCAAAGAGAGATGTCAGCTGATACATGTCTGACACCTCATAAATTTCCTGCAGCTCATCAGCTCGAAGTTTCACAGTTCCATGGTAGATATAATCAACCAGGAGCTGGAAAACGGACTCACTGACATCCTGCAGCACAATCACCCGGTTGTGGGCCTCCTTCAGGTTGGAAGTGAACATGGACCGGAAGAAGCAGCTCTGAGCTGAGAGGACCAGCCGGTGGAGTTGAAACTCCCGGCCTTCCACTGAAATAGTGACATCAGCAAAGAGCTCTTCCTCCAGGCACAGTTTCATGATGCCCTGAGCTACACGGCCTGAATGTGACCGATCTTTGAAAGTGTAGTTCACAAAGTAGTTCTCATCCATGGATGCTCCAGGCTCCTCTGGTGATTCCATGGTAGCCATCTTCTCTCTCTGCCAGCTGTCTGCAATGCAACACTACCCTGAGTAATTCAGGGAATCCACAGCCACTGTATAAGAATCCAACTGGCCAATTCAGGGAGGGAGGAGGGAAAAGTGAGAGCAAAGTGGGGGACTTTTCTGATGCTCTCCTTCAACATAGTTGGGTTCACTCTCCTGTGGCGGAACCCCATCCCTAATTAAATCAATAAACGTTCCTGTTTGGGTGCTTCCCTGAGAAAACACAGGCTATTCCTTTCTACGATACAATAAAAGACTTGGTATTTATGTCAACACATGAAAGAAAGCAAGGGACTGGAAAAAGCCTATAATTTTAAAAATCTGGCAAAAAGACTTACTAGCCAAATAACTCTTGGGCATAAAACTAGTGACGCTCGAGGATGCAAACTGCCCCCAGTCCCGCCTCCGTGGAGTCCATACCTTCCAATATTAGGCTTGGCCTGGGGCATCAGGCAGCCCCAAATTTGCTCTTCGCAGAGCTTTCCCCCACTCGCTCTAATGACTGCCCAAGACTCTGTCCCAGAATTTGAAATAGATACCAGCCGTCCTCAGTGAGGGGCACGCGGAGGCCTGTTGCCACGTGCAGCGTCGCGCTCACCCGGAGTCGTCTGGGAAACAGTCGCCAGGGAGACCGTTCTTCCCCTCCCCCCGCCGGCACGCTCGCTCCCGCCCGCCGGCCTTCGTCCAAAGCTTGGTTTAAGCAACGGGGAAGGGGCGTGGAATGTGGGATCCAGAGTCCCCGCCCCGTCTCCTCTCTCACCCGTCCGGTTCTTTAGGGTCCTCGCCTTCTTTCCAGCCTCTGGCACACCAAACTAGGGCCGCGTTCACCTCACGGTTTCCCCACCTGCCTGCCTCGCTTTCTCACCTGCGTTCCCTCCTTTCATTCCGAAGCCCGGAATCCGGAACCTCTGCTTCCGACCTCGCGCCCGCCCGGAAGAAGATCAAATGCACACTTCCGCTTCCGGTCCGTGCCCTTGGGGCTCCGTGTCCTGTGGGTCTTGCCGTGGCTGCCTGGTCTGCATCCGGGGAACATGGCGGCTGCGGCAACCAGGGGCTGGTGGCGGGGGCTCGTGGGGCTGTGGCGCGGACTGCGGGTGAGCTGGGGGCAGCCGGCTGAGAACTGGGGAAGGCGAAGTGGCGCGCCGGGCGCAAGGAGTCCCTCGGGCCTCACTCTGCGTTCCTGTACCTTTTATCTCCCCGTGCAGTGGCCGGGCGACCCTCGGCGCTGTTGCTGCCAGTGAGGAAGGAGAGCGCCGCGGCCGACTCGCGCCGTGAGTATGTGCGGGCCGGGCCCTTTTCGGGACTGTAGGCGGGGGCTCCTTCACTCCCTTTGTCAGATGTCTGCCCTTGCCCCGGGATGCCCTTCCCTTCGACCTCCTGGCAAATCTCTGCTCGTCCTTGGAGGCCTGACTGCAGTGATCTTCAGAATCGGGCATTTACTGTGCCCTTAGGCTTCTGTGCTACGACCCTTACTACCTTGGTGCATTTCCCTTTCCACGATTCCCTTTTTTGCTAACTAAACAGCTCTTTGAGAACAGGAACAACCTTTGAGCTTCAGAGAACTGTTAGAATAGTAGTTCACATTAAGTAAGTGCAGATAGTAATGTATGCCAGACGCCTTGCTGAGCGTTTTAGTGAATAACCTTACTTAGTCCTCACATTACTCTTACCATGTAGATAGCATTACGCCCTTCAGGCAAATCAAGAGACAAATCAGAGAAGTAACTTTCCCAGAGTCTCAGACTTAGTGAGTGACAGGGCCGACCTGCCTGCTGCCAAACGCTGAGAACGCTTAATATTATTCTGAAGCCTGTGATATGTGGGTGATTAGTGATTTAGGGTTCCATGAATGAAAGTATGGAGATAAGTTACAATCAACTTAACCCAAATGGAAGCCAGAAGACCTGGCATTACCCCCCTTTCTGGGACTCAGTTTCTCCCTAACTATGCAACAATAAAGGCAAAAAGAGGTTTTAACTAGACAATCTATGAGGGCTCTTTAACCCTGAAGAAGCTCTTAGCTTGAGAAACTGTTCTGAGCCAGGTGTTAAGGAGTTTCAGAGAGGCAAAAGTTATGAGTCTGTCCCTTAAGGAACTAGTCTGGTGGGACATTTCTGGTTTAGCAGAAATGCAGGCACTGTGAAGGAAGAAGCATCTGAGAAGAGGCAGACACGTCAGCTGCAGTAGTAAGAAGAGTCTATGTAGGTGGCAAGTTTCTATCATTTCATATTCCCTGGAAGAAGAACCATCCACTCTCTCCTTTCTCAAAGTTCTGCAGACTCCTGTTAGGAGACTGAACCCCTTACAAGCCCAAGATACCAGGTGCCAGATTGCTGCTGCCATCTCCATTCCTTTGTTAAATATTCCTTCTCCTGGGTCTCCCTGGTGGCGCAGTGGGTCGAGCGCTGCGCTGTGAAGCTGTCCGCAGCCTCTGCAGCGTGGGTTCGATTCCGGCCATCCGGGGAGAAACCCACATGATGCAGCAGACCTCTCCTGACTCGCCTGCTACTCCCCTCAGCAGTGTATTTCAGTCAATCCACCCGTTCTATTCCCCACTCTGTCTTTGGTGAATCCTCTCACCCCCACCCCTCCACACACACACACATCTGGCCTGTACGCCAGGTCTTATATGCATGAATAAATAAATCTTTAAAAAAAATTATATATATATATATATATATATATATATATATATATATATATGTGTGCCTTCTTCTTCCAGCCACAGTCAGACCCCGGGATGATGTAGCCCACAAGCAGCTCTCAGCTTTTGGGGAATATGTAGCTGAAATTCTGCCCAAGTATGTCCAGCAAGTTCAGGTAATATTCATTGTTGTTTGGTCTGGGTCAAGAAAGAATTGTGTTCTCAGGTGATACGGAATGAGTTAGCCTAGTATCAAAGAAACCATGGACTCCTGCATCCAAATTTGGGCTTCTTTCTCTGCCTTCAACCAGGAGACCCCAGCTGAAGTTAGCTGCCTCCTCAATAACTTTGTTCCTTCTCCCCTCCCCTTCCATGTGTGCAGGTGTCTTGCTTCAATGAGTTAGAGATTTGCATCCATCCTGATGGAGTCATCCCGGTGCTGACTTTTCTCAGGGATCACACTAACGCACAATTCAAATCCTTGGCTGACTTGACAGCAGTGGACATTCCCACCCGGCAGAACCGTTTTGAGGTCAGTCAGGAGATTTGAGACTCTGTGGGGAGTAAAGGAAGGAAAGGGGACAGGACAATTTTAGGGTAATGATTATTTGTGGGAACTGTAACCCCCTTAATTTCAGTTTGCATCAAACAGGGTAATGTAGCTGTCAGAGTAGGGCCTCAAAATCAGGCAGACTTCAAGTTTGAATCCTTGCTCTGCCGCTAATAGGTTGTGTGACGTCAAGCATTTTGTGTAATCTTTTTGAGTTTTAGTTTTCCTTTTTTTTTTTTAAGATTTGTTCATTCATGCATACAAGAACTGGGGTACAGGCCAGAGATTTGGGGGGTGAGAGGGTTCACCAGAGACAGAATGGGGAACAGAACAGGCAGATTGACTGAAATACACTGCTGAGGGGAGCAGCGGGCAAACCAGGAGAGGTCTGCTGCGCCATGTGGGTCACCTCCCTGGCTGGGGATGAAACTTGTGCTGCGGTGGCTGCAGATAGTCATAGTGCTGCGTCTTAACCCCTTGTGCCACCAGGGAGGCCCCAAGCTTTCCTATCTTAAGGGCTGGTTGTGAGGATTAAATGAGATAGTATAGGTAGATCGTATAGCACAGACATGCTTAGTCCATATAACTATCAATAATCACGGATCACCTACTGTTTGCCGGATCCTGGGATTAAGAGAGAAATAAGAGCCAATACCTACCTTCCAGGAGTCCCTCCTTCTACTCTAGTAAGGAAGGACACAAACAACTTACTGTAATAATATGCAAACTTGGGGTGCTAGAAATGCTATAAGAACACAGAAGGGCACTCAGGTATCTGGGAAACTTCTTTGATGGAAAGAGAATAGAACGTTGGTGCTGAGTCTTAATGGATGACCAGGAGACCCGGCATTAGCCCAGTGAGGATTGGGGCTGGGGAGAACATCCCACACAAAGGGAAGAGCTTGAACGAAGATAAGTGTGCTTCCCCTATATTTATAGCAGCACTGTTTACAATAGCTAAGCTTTGGAAACAACCCAAATGCCCAAAAATAGATGACTGGATCAAGAAGATGTGGTACATATACACCATGGAATATTACTCAGCATTCAAAAAAGATAAACACATGCAATTTGCAGCAACATGGATAGCGCTGGAAGGGATCATGCTCAGCGAAATAAGCCAGAAAGAAAAAGAAAAATACCGGATGGTCTCACTCATAGCAGGAATCTAGAAAACTTAAATAAGGGACCAGGAAAATGAATATAAGAAAGTGAAAATCAGAATCAACAAAAAACTATGAAACAGAGACACTTTGGGGGGGGTGGGGTGGAAGGGGAGGGATTGGGATCAGAATGGGGGGGGTTGCAATTGTATGGGGAATATAAAAATAAAATTTATTAAAAAAAAAAAGATAAGTGTGCTAACATGCTGATTTATATCCTGCTGGCTGAGGCCTTTAAAAGGAAGTGTAAGTTTAGGAGTATCTTGAGGTTTTAAGCTTCAGGACAGAAGGGCAAGTTCGTGGAGTGGAGCCAATAACCAACCTTGTATCCCTGATGCTTCACTGGGTGACTCACTCGCCCCTAATTCCTCAACTTGTGGCTATCTTGGTCCTGCAGCTCCCTCTGTTCTCCCTAGATTGTTTACAACCTGCTGTCTCTGCGCTTCAACTCAAGGATCCGTGTAAAGACCTATACAGATGAACTGACACCCATTGAGTCTACTGTCTCTGTGTTCAAAGCATCCAACTGGTATGAGCGGGAGGTGAGTTACTGGACATGGTTGGCCCTACCTCTAGGCTGGAGTTGGGGAATTGGTTGAAACTACCAGATCTACCAGCTGCAGTGCAGCCC
>NW_023603650.1:0-6160 GCF_014898055.3 Talpa occidentalis | reverse complement strand
TACTTGAAGAGATAGTCAAGCACCAGCTCTGTCAAGCTACAGGAAGAGGAAGTTACAGTGAGCAAAATATCATACTCAAGAAAAAATGAAAGTACTTCAGATATATCCAAAAGGGAGGAAAAGCTCTCTCGATTATAAAACTGATGAAGAAAAAAAATGATGATGCTCCTATTTACAATAGCTAAGCTATGGAAACAAGCTAAGTACCCAGTACCCACTGAGTGGATGAAGATGTCACACACACACATACTCACTCACACACTCACATACATACACGAATACGAGTCAGCTATAAAAAAATGAAATCTTGCCATTTGCAACAACATATATGGAACTAAGTGGAGGAGATCATGCTAAATGAAATAAGTCAGAAAGAGAAAGACAAAAACTGTGGGATTTCATTCATAAGTGGAATATTGTAGGGTAAATGGTTTTCAGGCTTTTCTGCCCTCCCACCATTAGGATTGCCCTGCCTGAGGGGGCACCTGCAGTTGGTACATTGTTGTAAGCTTTGTTGTTTACTTCTGTGGACCATGGCTCAGTATTGAGATATTCCCCAAGAGGAGCAGAAGCAGAAGAAAGAGGCAGGACAGAAGAGAGAGCAGGCCAGAGAAGCCCAGAGTGAAGATTTACCCCGGGTTTGGAGGCCTTCTGGTCTCCTGGTCCCTTCCCCCAACCCCTGCCTGCTAGTGTACTTAGTTGCTGCACTACATGTAAAAGCTCAATAAAAGCCTGAGAAAGCCACCCAGGGCTCCAGGACTCTTTTACCCGTCTGCTCAGATCATAGATGAACCAGCTCTGTGGTCATCCTGGCACTACAAATATAAAGAAACAGAGCAAGGAACAGACAAATACAAACCATTACAAATCTGTCTACAGAACTGAGGCTACCAGAGAGGGAGGGTTGGCAGTGAGGAATTAAAAGGGAGAGGGGGCCTAACTGACAAAGGTAGACTATAGTGGGGGCTATTGGTGCTTTGATGTTAGGCATGGTATGGTATATGTATAAAATATATACACACACATACATGTACATGTACACACACACAGTAAAGGAAATGAAAGAATTAAAGAGAGAAAACTCTTTCAGTGAGTGAAATTATTACTGAAGCCCAATAGGACCAAAAGGAAAAGGATATTGTTTTTCTTTCACATGTTTTTGCCTTAAGTTTTCTCCTTTTTCTAATACAACAACAAAAAAATTTATGGATAAGGAAGTGGAAGGTGTGCAGAAGTTTTATCCTTTAGTTTTCAAGTTGAGTCAACCCGTGTGGCCCATCTGTCAAAATATGGTTGGTAAAAAAATTTAATGCAAAAAATAAAATTAATTGTTTGGAAAGCTTTTTTGGTTAAATGTCACATATATAAAGGTATATAAGTAAACCAACTTAATGAATTATCACAATTATTACCATTCAAGTACAAAAAATAGAACATAACCAGCAACTCAAGTTTCCCTACCCTACCACTCCCAATCACTCTGTTTTCCTCTTCAAAGACAACCATTATTTTGACTTTTTACATTGTGGTTTTGTCGGTTTTTAAATGTTACACAAATGTCACCACACAGATGATTGACTGCTTTCATTTAACTGTGTTTGTGAGGTTGAGCCAGTTCTAATTTACATAGCAGTAATTCATTCTTTTTTATTGTGTAGTTTTCTGTTGCAGAAATATACCAGCACTTACACAACACCATTCTACTATTCCATATTTGCATTATTTCTAGTTTAGTGTGGCACATGTAATGCTGCTATACCTTGTACATGTCATTTCATGTATATGTATATATATTTCTATGGGTGTTTCTATTTCTCCTCATCACTACCACCTTTTTTATTTTTTTTTGGTGGGACCCTCGCCGGCGGCCGGGGATCGAACCGGCGCTGCAGAGGCTGTGGGCAGCCTTGCAACCCAGTGCTCAACCGCTGCACCACCAGGGGAGGCCCACTACCACCATTTTTTTAAGGAACTTTTTTTTTTTTTAAAGATTTATTTACTTATGCATACAAGAACTGTTGTGTGAGCCAGAGGTGCAGGGGGTGAGAGGATTCACCAGAGAGAGTGGGGAGCAGAACAGGCAGATCTACTGAAATACACTGCTGAGGGGAGCAGGAGTGAGACAGGAGAGGTCTGCTGTTCCATGTGGGTTAGCTCCCTGGGGGAGGATCTCCCTGGTGCTGCAGTGCCTGTTGATAGCTTGATAGTGCTGTGACTTAACCCCTTGCACCACCAGAGAGCCCCCACAATTGGAGCTTTTAATTGGATCTAAATAATCTACTATATGGTTAAAATGTTAATTTTCATTGTAATTCACAACCTAAAAGTATTTTAGTACATTAAGGATGCAACACAGTCTTCTGTGCCATGAATCTTGTTGATTTTCTAGCAGGCTTACTTCAGTATCCATAACTGTTAAATGCTTAATAGTTTCACACAATACTTCACACTTTTTAATATATTTTGATATTTTACAGTATCTTCTTTGATGTTCAAAAATGCTCAGAGCAGTCAGCGAGGCTGATATATCACTTTCATTTTTCAGTTTTAAAATGAAACCTAATTTACTATGTTCAACAAATGTTATTTGTTGAACATCATGCATCTGTAAATTGTGACACAACTTGAGTTCAATTTTCCAGACTTTCAATTCTGCTGAACCATGTTCTAGTATAATACAGCATATGTACCAAAGACTCTGTTTTATTAGCTGATTGACATATTTTTAAAAATCCTTCCGTTTTCATACCTGTAATAAGGAGAAAATAATAACACCTATTCATTGAGTGATTATTATAAAGATTAGTTAGTATGGTCCTCCCCGTTGGTGAAGCAGGTTGAGTGCTGCGCTGTGAAGTTGTCTGCAGCCTCTGCAGTGTGGGTTCCATCCCAGCCAGCAGACCATGGTGTGGCAGCTCTCTCCTGTCTCGCCCACTGCTCCCCTCAGCAGTGTATTTCTGTCTTCTGCCTGCTCTGCCCTGCTCTGTCTCTGGTGAATCCTCTCACCCTCTCGGGCCTCTGGCCTGTACCCCAGCTCTTATATAAAAATAAATAAATCTTTTTTAAAAAAAGATTAGTTAGTATATCTGAAGTTCATAAAAAAAGTGTTAAGCCTACAATAAGCCCTAAATAAACTCGTTAAGAAATATACCTATTTTAGCACATCCAGCTGAGGTGCAAGGAAGATTGGCATTCTCATAGTACAGACATTTGGGAAATTCCCATTTGTGTGTACATTTTTAGAAGTATATGTGGGTACTGGAGCCTAAGTCTTTTTTTTTTTTTAATCGAGGTAAATTTGATTTACAACACAGTTTTAGGGAGATAGGTGCACACCTCTTCAAAAGTATGTTGCTACACCACACCCACCACTGAAGATTCTCTACTATAGTCCTTTGGTTCTTCCCTTTTCCCGTCTGGTAACCTCAGTTCTGCAGTCAAGATTTCTAGGGATTATTTTGGTTTAGTTTTGTCTGCTAGTTTGCTTTTTTTTTTCTTTATATTTTAAGTGTCAGTAAATTTATCCAGTGTTTTTCCTTCTCCTGACTTACTTTGCTTAGCATCATCCCTTCCATATCGGTCACAACCTTTTATTCTAATGTAATAACTTGAAGAAATGTGGGTGACCCACTAATCCCATTAGCTTTATTTTACTAAACCATATTCCGCACCATCTTCAATTGCTTTTCCCTTAGAGGAGGCTGTGCTAAGTCGGTCTGTTGAGATACTTTAAAAAATCTACAAAGTATTGTAGCAAAAAACTCCAGCATATTAGACACCCCAAGTGTACTGCAAGGATCCGTGCAGTCTTTCTTAGCTGATAAGACGTTAGAGGACTCGTTACAAGGGGCCCAGCTGGGAACTTTGCAGGAAGTTAAAAATAATTGTTTAGCTTGCAAAGCATCTGGTGCCCAGCCAGTCACTGGCAGTTTCTTTGGACACCTTGGAAGGCGGAGTTACAGCGCAGAAGCAACAGGTTGTAGCAAACTAATTTAAGTACTACGGAAGCACCTGCATCTCCAACTACTACAATGAGGCTAAACTGTGTTAACCCCTAGTTTTTCAAAGACCTCCAACCCGGTTTCACAATGAAGCCACCCTCGTGTCTCCCCACATCCTGCCCACACCTGCGCCGGGCGAGACATGCTCTGTAGCGGTGCCTGCAACACTGGACAGTTTCTCTCCCCGTGGCTAACACCCCTGCCTCTCGACAGTTACTCCTTCGAGTTGGCAGGTGGCCTCTCTGCCCACTCGGCATCTTCCACCGTTAGGAGGGCTCAGCAGATCTGGCCACACGACGCTGTCACTGCTGCCCACCAGGCAAACCCCGACATCCCAGCCAGGCTCCGTAGGGCATTCCGAAGCCCCACCCATAGCAACGCTACTCTGACGTCCGCGCGCCGGAGGCCGCCATAGGCCCATGCCGGAGCCCAGGAGGACGTGTGGCGCGTGTACTCCATCAGGTCCAGCCCCGCGGGAACCCGGTAGGCGCTTCCGGGCAAGGTTCTCTGCACCTGTTCCTTCCTTCTGCTCAAGTGTCTTCCCTCCTTGGAAAAAAAAGGGGACACGCCCGACTCCCGAGAACAAGATGTACGTCGCAAACCCAGAGGAGGAACAACGCGGAAGATTAAGTTCAAAGCGAGAAGGTGCCAGGCACCTTTAAGCGGCTTGCAAGGTCACGTGACCCACCGGGGCCGAGCCCTCGCGGTCACGTGACGGCGCGCGCGTCCTCGCGTGGGGGCCGCCGACTAGCGCTGTGCGCGCGCCTTCGCCGCTGCCTCCCATCCCCTCGACGGGAGGGTGAGGAACCGCGGAGTGATCGGGCGCCTGGGTCCCGGTGCGCGTGCGCAGCGCACAGCTGTCACCCTGTGCGGAACAAGTCTACCAAATTGCCCAAATCTTCCTGGGCCGGAGAGCCCCCTCTTCCTTCTTTTCGTCTTCCTGGGGGGCTTCTCCTTGCCGCATCCGCGCGCCAGGTAACCGCTTTTCCGGACGGTCGGGGCGGGGCTGGGGGGGGCAGGGAGGGATGGAATGAGCGGCCCAGGCGGTCTTTCCGGCACTTGCCCCCCTCCGCGCGGGGCAGCGCTGGCGTCCAGTGGCGCGGAGACGCCGGGCCGGAGACGCCGCTGGGTCCGCGACCGCCACGACTGTCACCCTGGGGGGAGAGAGAGCGGCCGGCCCTGGTCGCAGGGGAGGGAGGCAGGATCCAGTGACAGCCCACTCCGGCCTCTCGGGGTTCGGTCCCCGCGCTCGCCGTTCTCCGGGGTACGAAGTTGGGGTCGCGCTCTTGGGGGCTGAGGAGCACGCGGAGGGTCGAAGGATGCGGGCTCCGTTCTCTTTCCCTTCCATCCCTGTCTGCGGCGGACTCCAGGGAGGCCCGGGCCTGGCGCGCCCCTTGGACCGTTTCTTCCCTGGCACTGTCACGGCCCTCGGGGGGGAGCGTTGGGGGCTTCCCTCTAGACTTGCCCGTCGGAGGCAGCCAGCTCCCTCTCGGGTTTGTCCTCAGCCCCCAAAGCTTGGGCTTTTGTTTTTTTCGGCACCGGCCCGTTTCTTCCTGCAGTTGCTGAAGCCACGATGCGGTGCAGACAGTGGATGCTTAATAAATGAGTTGGGTCGTGTCGCGTGAAATGTCAGGCACGGGACGTGGCGTGGGGTGGGGATGTGGGGGAGGCAGCCAGGCGAAGTGGGGCTCCGAGCTTGGGGGTTTCCTCTCGCCTCAGCCAATGAAACGGGCAGACCTCGGTTCGGATGCTTTCAGGGTGAACTGGAGCCAGGCTCCGTCTTCAGCTGCACTGAGCACATCTGCTCGTGGTGGCTTTGATTGTGGGCGATACCTGGGAGTGGCTTTGACTAGTTTCCCCATCCCCATTTATACCTCGGAAGAGAGCGAACTTGAAAAACAAACAAGTCTTGATAAACTAACACCCCCCCATCCCCCCCCGCGTGGTGATACCTCAAGCGCTGCGTCTAAAGCAAGGCTAGAAGTTGCAGTTGGTTCTTCTTTATCTCGGTGAAAGTTCTGGCGGACTTGGTCTTCCACATAGGTGCCGACCACATCTTTGCCCTAAACGTTCCGCTTTAATTTGCAGGATTTTTAGTTTTAACCTCGGGAAATTCGGCTTCACGGTTTCTGTGGCAACGATTATAATCTTCTAGTTTC
>NW_023603646.1:0-6177 GCF_014898055.3 Talpa occidentalis | reverse complement strand
TTTCGGGCGGTCCTGCACGCTGTATAGGGACTTAAAAGTAACAGGCTTTGGCTCCTGAGCCTCGTGGGTTATGTGCATGTTGCACTTTGCTTTGTGAGCTTGGCCCAATTTCTTGGGAGACAGGAAAATAGCAGCAAGAAGAAAGAGGCTTCTTTATAATCCTTGAAAATCCTCCAAGTGTGTTAATGAGACGACAACAGTCGCAGGTCGGGATGGCACAGCATGCGTGTGACCGAGGCCCAGGAGCTGTGTCACGCACTCTGGGGGTGTGGCAGCCACCCTGTCGGGATTTGACGTGGGCACAGCCTCATCTGTGAGCACGTTTCTCAGAACCCGCCCGGTGGCAGGCGACCTGTGGCTGCGGTGCGGTCTCTGCCACTCAGCTTTGGTCCATCCCGCACGCACCGTCACAGAACTGGCAGACCTATCAGGGTTTGGGGGAGCAGAGGAGCACAGCAGCAGGGATTGGCCCATGTTCCCCTGGGCTCAGGCTCCAGGACCCTCGCCGCCTCCCTGGGCGCCCGTTTGGAGGTGAGACAGGCTCCACATCCCGGCTGCATGGCCGATGTTGTCGCCTTGCTGAGCTGCAGGCCTGCGCCAGGCCAGGTGGGGTAGCCCAAGTGTCCAGGGCAGCCAGGGCGGGTGCGAATCACTGTGCCCGGCGGCACAGGCTTGGGGAACCGAAGGTTTCCAGAGACAATCTAGCGAGGTGACAGAAGCGGAGTCAGGGTCTAGAGGCTGCCTTTGTCCCTCCAGACAGGAAGCGGATACAGCGGCAGCCGCGTGCCCGAAGCCTTCGGCCCTGCAGCTTCCTGTCGCCAGCGAGCCCAGCTGATTCTCACAGCCGGAGCCACAAGCCAGGCTCAGTGAGCGTCTGTCTGCCGTCTGGCAGGAGTTGCGTGGCTGTGCCTTCCTGTGCTTGGAGACTGAGCATCCGATGTGGGTCGGGCCCCTTCCCCGCAGACCCCGAGACACTTAGTCCATCTCTCTTCGTCTCAGGGAGCCTGGAGGCTGTAGGGAACCGGTTGTTCTGCAGGTGGACAGTGACCGTGGCTCGGATTGGGGCGTGGGCCCTCTGTGTCCCCCAGAGCTGGACCCTTGCGGGGAGTACGGGCACCCGCCCCCCTCCTCTGTGTCTTCCCACCTCCATCCTGCCTTTCTACAGTGTGCTCAGTGGCTCCTCCTGCAGCCAGAGGGCGTGGAGACCCCCCTACTGCGGAGGGAGGTGCCCGCGTCAGTTCTCCCAGGGACCGGGGCTTTGTCACCAGAAGTGCCCCTCAGTGCCCTCACCTTGGCACCCCTCAGAGTTCCGTGGGTTCTAGCCCCCATGGCTCTGGCGCCCAAGGCCGTGGGGAGGGGCGGGGCTCAGGCTGGAGGGGCAGCCCCCAGGGACCTGCGGCCAGGATGCCCAGTGCCCCTACCCCAGGGTCTCCCCGTGGCCCCGCCTGCCCCTCGCGCTGCCTGGCCTCAGCGGCTGCTCTTGTTGTCCACAGCAATCGCTGCTGGAGAAGCAGAGGGTCCTGGTCCAGCAGCACGAAGACGCCAAGGAGCTCAAGGAGAACCTGGACCGCCGCGAGAGCGCATCGTCTTCGACATCCTGGCCAGCTACCTCAGTGAGGACAGCCTGGCCGACTACGAGCACTTCGTCAAGATGAAGTCAGCCCTGATCATCGAGCAGCGTGAGCTGGAGGACAAGATCCACCTGGGCGAGGAGCAGCTCAAAGTGCTTGTTCGACAGCCTTCAGCCCGAGAGAGGCAAATAGGCGCCTCCCGGCCGAGGCGGGCCCTGTGGAGCGCCTCCCCGGCCGCCGGTGACACCCACCTGCATTCCTGTGGGCACAGACCTCTCCGGTGCCCACGTGCTCTGAGAAAAGCAATAAGCCCCCTGGGAAGATGTTGTGTCACGTTTTCGTTCCCCCCAGTGCCGAGCAGGCCACGCC
This sequence comes from Talpa occidentalis, assembly GCF_014898055.3. Taxonomy (NCBI): domain Eukaryota; kingdom Metazoa; phylum Chordata; class Mammalia; order Eulipotyphla; family Talpidae; genus Talpa; species Talpa occidentalis. The sequence goes on along the minus strand of NW_023603646.1, from coordinate 4,237 downwards.
CGTCCTGCGTCCTTCTGTGCGTCCACGTGGCGTCAGGCCGCGGCTCTGCCCCTCCTCAGCGTGCCCCCCTCCCCCTGCCTGGGCAGCAGGGAGGCCCGAGGGCCACCCTGGCCCCTGTCTTGGCACCATCCCGGCGCAGGCTGCCCCTGTGTCCCTGCTTGTCACCCAGCGGAAGGAGAAATTCAGGGCAGTGGCCTCTGACGGGCCTCCTGGAAGCTGAAGCCTTTGCAGGTGGTCACCGGGCAAGCGGGCATGGGTGAGCTCCGAGTCGCCTCCCGAGGTGGCCGGAGTAAAACAACCTGGTTCCAAGCGTCTGCTGATAAAGCGCTGGCTGCGTATTTGTTTCCGAGCCCCAGGCGCTGTTTCTGAGCGGACCTTCCCACCAGGACCTCATTCTGCGTGGGTGCGGCCCTCGAGGCACATGGGTCTTCGCTCTGTGGGCTCTTCTGCCGTTCCGCCTGCCGGCAGGGCAGGGGCCTCCCTCGGGGCTCTCAGGGACGCCTGGGCCCTGCAGCCGCTGAGCTTACAGACGCGCTGGGCGCGCGGCCCTCACGTTAATTCCCTGAACACCAGGGCCGGCCAGTAGGAGAGGGGCAGGCTCGCGGAGGGCACCCACAGTCGTGTCCGAGGCCGCGACTTCCATCGGGAGCCCTAGAGACCTGCCGCGTGGTGGCCGTGGGAGCCGAGGGCGCGGGCCTGGCTGCTGGCCTGGTTTGACCCCCCGCCGAGGCGCTGGCAAGCAAGTCCCTCCTCTGATGAATGCTCAGTGGTCAGCAATGAGCATTTTAAGGCGCACTAGTCAGACATTGGTCCTAGTGGGGGTCACTTGAACCCTCATTCCCCTGTAGCCTGTGACAGAGGCTCCCCGGCTGGTGGGGTGCCGCTCTCAGCAGTGGCTGCCTTCCCAGCACAGGACTGTGGCCTGCACCGCCCGGGACACAAGCTGGACCCAGGCCGCCGCAGAGGGGTCGGACCGCAGGCCTCTGACGCAGGCGCCTCACCTCCAGCAGAGAAACACCCTGTCAGACGTTTTTATTCCCCTTAAATTAAGCTATTTCTGACCTGGAAAAAACGCTCATTCTGCCAATGACGTGACACCTCTCTCCCACCCGATGTGGCCACCAGCTCGGAGCACGGCCACCCCCAGACCTCCGTCTCTCTCCCCCATGGAGACGACCCCAGGAATGTCGATGAATTTTGTTTTTAATTTAGACCAGGCTTTCATCTGTGATTCCCCCCCCTCCGATGCAGTGTTGTGGTCACTTTGGTGATGTGTATGTGAAATGTGAATAATGGGATCTGTGCTGTCTGTGTGTAGCCCCTTGATGTCCTTTGAGAACTTTCTCCTCCGTGTAGCGATAGGCCGTGCTCTGTGACCCTGTTCGCCAAGCACACTCCCCCATCCTGTCCAATCCCGTTTGCCCCACGCGTCTGCTTGTCGGGAGCCCAAAGCTTCCGGGGAGGCAATGTACATAACGTTGTATATACTGCGCTACTGCACACGAGAACAACCTGGTGCTAACGTTGGCCCTTGGCATTCTTAGGCGGTGGCTGATGGCTCACCCTCTGTGACAGCCAGTTCTGGAATGCTCTGGGTAGCGAGAGTCAGGCAGCTCACATGGCTCTCATCCTGCAGTCACCGTGGAGAATGTGTTCCAGTCTCTCATGCTCGACACTTACCACTTACCTCTCAACAGTCCATCCTGCTTGACGTTCACACAATAAAGTGTCTCTGAATGAAGCACGTCTGACTTACCTAATTTATGTCATTTTTAAAAAGAATCAATTATCCCCATCGTCAGATTCTCGTCTCAGTCACTGGTCAGTTGGGGTGCAGGTGGCTCTGTGACTCTGCCCCGGGGGGCCGCACGATGCCTGGGACACGCCGCCCTGCGCAGTGGGAAGCGTGGACTTAGCTCACTGCCGGAGACACGCTCTCCTCCACGCTTGGCCAGCGGCAGATGCACCAAGGGGCCTGCCGGTCACTAGGCACATCTCCCCTCTGGGGTCCTGGCTCACCCACCTCCCTTCCATTTCGAGGCCAGTCACGTGTCCGAACCCAGAGGCAGAGGCTGTGGCACGTGCTGCACCCCTTAGTGGAAGGAGTCCGGGTCCGGGCGGAGTGGACACGGGAGGTGTGAAGACGGCGTCACCCCCGGCTCCCGCTCCCACACCCAGGCCTGCTGATGCCGGGGGCATGATGGCTCCAGCTGCCAGGGCCGGGGTGCTGTGGGTTGGGGACGGGGCAGGGGGAGGAAGGAAGTAAACTATTGGCCGAGGGAGCAAGGAGAGCACCCATCGCTGTACATTGGGCCCCGCCGAGCCGGCTCCCCACGGTCTCCCGGATGAGCATGACCCGAGGCCGTGTGCCCGCAGCCCAGTCTGCACTGGTCGGCTCGCTAGGCCTGTGGCTTTCTTCCGGGCCTACGGCCCCCTTCTCCCCAGAGCAGCCGCTCGGTCCTCCGGGAGGAGAGCTCCGGAGCGGGAAACAAGCCAACCAGCCAAGGAGGTGATGGCAGCAGATGTCCCGGCCTCAGTCGCCAGGTTAACCAGCCTGCGGGGACAGCAAGGTTTGTCCTTGAGGCCTGTCCTTGTGCCTGGACCCTTCGTGTCTCAGCGCCAATCTCGTAATGTTGAGATCTGCAGCATCGGAACTTTCCCCTTATGATTCATCTCCACGTTCATTTCTGTGCGCGGTTCCGCCGTGAGGACACAAAATAATTCACTGAGCATCTTCTCTGAGAGGGGCTTCAAGATCTATCCTGTGCCCAGGTCTGCTCCGCCAGGAAGTCCGCGGGGCGTGTGAGCCGCTCGCATCTTGGTGCACATCTGGGAGGAAGTTCCTTGTCCTAGAGACCCCGGAAGCCGAGGGTGGCGGTGGGCTTGGGCGTCTGTACAAAGTTGACTCCTAGGTGTTGGGGAGCTGACGTGACGTGCCTTGCTGACAGCCCTGTTTCTCCCAGAAGCCCTATTCGAGGCTACCGCCAGTCTGCACGTTGCTCCTCACGTAACAAGCACCTCCCCTGGCCCTAGCTTAGTGCCACATCCCAGCAGGCGTGGGATCCCAGACGCAACTAGGGCTCGTCTCCCACACTTCGGGGTGTCTTCCTAAGGCACGAGCTGAGCTACCAGTGTCTTTCACCACTAAGCCACCCATGTGGGGGGCACCTCCACTGACTCCTGTGTGTGCCCAGCGCCATGGCTTTAAAGAGGCGCTGGCCATTCTGCCTGTGGGTTCGACTCCATTTCTAGGGATGAGAGGGGAAGTGTTTCAGGAAGTGATTTAGGAGACGTTTGGGTCATGGACATAGACCTTGGAATGGCGGCTGACGGGGCAATGGTGCGCACATACTCCCCCAAAGGCTGAGCAGCAAAGAGGACGCACGGTGAAGACACCAAGGACAGCGCCAAGGTCAAGAAGGCCCCCCCCCTGGGGCTCCCCTGGTGGCGCAGACGGTTGAGCGCTGCACTGTGAAGTTGTCTGCAGTCTCTGCAGCGCCGGTTCAATCCCAGCCGGTCGGCGAGGGGCCCGCATGGCGCGGCAGACCTCTCCTGTCTCCCCCCTGCTCCCCTCAGCAGTGTATTTCGTCAGTCTGCCTGGTCTGCTCCCCGCTCTGTCTCTGGGGAGTCCTCTCATCCTCCCGCGCATCTGGCCTGTACCCGGTTCTTGTATAAATAAATAAATCTTTAAAGAAGAAGAAGAAGAAGGCCCCCCGGGCTGCCGGGGCGCCTAGCGCCTGGCACCTGAGAATGTTGGTGATGAGGACAATGGTCCTGGAATGTGACGCGGCAGGAGGCAGGGAGAGACCCTTGGGCCCAGGCCTGGCCTCAGTGTGGCTGAGGACTCAGATCCTCCGAGAGCGAGAGCAAGGAGCTGCTAAAGGACCGAGGGTCTGGCCCGCTGAAGGGCTGCCCCCTTCCGCCCCGGCCATCATTTCCTTGGAGACTGCGTCCTGGTCAGTGACATAGACTTTTCCATAACGTCAAACCGATCATTTCCCGTTTGTGAAGTGGCCGGCCGAACAGCACGAAGCGTGTTTACAGTGTGTGGCCAACACCCCCGCCCTCCTCTAGACCTTCTCATCTCCTCACACCGAAACTCCCTGCCCAACAAACTCCCGCAGGTCCCCGCCCCCCCCCCCCCAGTGGGTCCCTGTGAATGTGACTCACGTGAGTGGAGTCACACCAGGCCTGTCCCTGCCCGATGGCCTGCTTCACTTAGCGTAAAGTCCTCATT
>NW_023603641.1:0-35263 GCF_014898055.3 Talpa occidentalis | reverse complement strand
ACTGTAAACATGCCTTCATTTCCTATTGTTTTAGTAATGAGACTATTAATTGTATTTCCTACATTTATTATATGCTGTACTGTAACTGCTCTTTATTTATTTTTTTTTGTAACTGCTCTTTAGAATTTGCACTTCTCTCTTTGTTCCCAGCCATCTCCATCCTCACTGCAGTCACATTTAAGCCAGAAGTTATAACTTACTCCAGAACTGTTTTCAAACTTCTGTATTCTTGGAAATACTTAAATACAATAAGGAAACCAAAAACTTGTCTTTTCATTCTTCTTAGCTGCCCTTTTACTTCAGAGGTCCAACCACCCTTTCTTTGCCTCCCCCTCTCATCTCCTCTATCATGATTCTTCTCTGACTCACAGAGGGAAAAAAAAGAAGGGGGGCGGCTATTTCCTTAGAGTGCCACTTCTCAGAAGAACATTATTTCGGCAAAGACTTTCATGGATATGCTTCATTTCAATTATTTAGGAGTTTAAAATCTATGGTATTGACAAGTCATGCATTCCTACATAATTGCAGCATGCCTGGGTAGTGTTTTAAATTATGAAGCCAAAAGCAAAATGATCTTAACAATTTGAAATGTTAAATTACTTGTGTAGAATGTTCCTTATGGAGATACACTGTTGTAAAGAAATGGAATTTTTTGCATTAATAATTGGAAAATTGGGAAGTTCAGTCAGAGAATTTTGAGTATGCCTTACCCTTAAGCAGTGTATGATGACTTCAGTGTCATCAATTACAAAATCATTTCAAAATATAAATCAGACAAAAATAAAGAAATTGAGCTATTAACATTAAATAATTCATGCAGTAGAACACAATTGCATTTCATGTATTCATAACAGTTAAGGCAGTAAATTGGAGTGCTATGTTAACAGATTTTCTACTACAAAATATTAGAATAAGAGTTGCTATAACAATTAAATTAGGCATTAAAATATTCCTAATTTTTAGAATATTCAAAAACTTAATGAGCATTCCAGATATGATAACCACTGATAGAAACTAAATTCTACTATACAAGGAAGAATGTCACTTACTCTACCCATTTGCCATCTCAATTTTAATGTCACTGTCCTTCTATGCTGAGCACCTGGAACAGTCCTAAATTCCATTTTTGGCTTTAACATATATGCCACAGATTAGATAAAACTGTTGTGCTTATGCTGCTGGGAAAAGTTGTAAATTAGTATCTTCCTCCTGAAACTGTCCACTGAAATTAGATGTTGAAACTAGACATCCAACTGATCTACTCAGTAGCCCATACTCAAGATGTATAAGTTAAATGGACTATCTTTCCCTTCAAACCCTTCTCCCTCCAATTTTTCTCTTTTTCAGTTCATGAGAACTCTCATAAGAAACCTACTAGAGGTTTTCATCTCTCTTAATATCACATTGTCAAGAACAAATGTTTCTGCTTCCAGATACTCCTGACTCTTTAAATTACTCTTTGTCGCAGATCAAGCCTCAATCATCACTTGTGAAAGCTGGGTAGCTTGTTGACAGGTCTCCCCATTTCCAAACTTGTTCTTTAAAATTCACCCACCTGGAGCCTCCCTGGTGGTGCAAGGGGTTAAGACTCAACCTATGAAGCTGTCTGCAGCTGCCGCAGCAAGAGATCAATCCCTGGCCGGCCAAGGAGAAACCCACATGGCGCAGCAGACCTCTTCTGACTCGCCTGCTCCCCTCAGCAGTGTACTTTGGTCTCTGTCTCTGGTGAATCCTCTCACCCCCTACACCTCTGGCCTGTACCCCAGCTCTTGTATGCATAAATAAATAAATTTCACCACACACAAAGTCATCAGAAATGTCTGTTATCTCTTATATACACTATATGTTTTGATTTTTGCCTGTTAATTCAGTTGGTGAGTCCTTTAACTTAATAGGATGTTGGTCATTACAATAATGTACACTTTTGATGTGACATATTTGATGTATTGTGCATATACATACACACATTTATATGCATATATTCATATATTTTAAGGTAAGATCTTTGTTTTCTTTCTTTGTATTCATTTTGTTCCTATAGTTACACTATGAATCATAATTATATATAATATCCTAATTTCTTTTCTCTTTGTCTTCTACTCTAAGCAAGAATTTAAGGAATATAGATTTCTTTCCTTTCAGTTTTATTGAATAAACTAATTCTTATTATTTATTTTTATGCTATTTCAATTTTACTAATCTTTACATTTACCTGATTTATGAGTTTTAAGCTATATATTTCAACACAAAGCTTATAAATGCATAGCCTTCCACAGTCTCCCAATTTTCTCTTCCAAATTAGCCTTGTAAAAATATGTAACATTTACATCATCAATTCTGCTTTGAAACCACAATCTTCACATTTATTTTATTAGTTTTATTTTTTTAAGATTTATTTTATTACAAGAACTGGGGTACAGTCAGAGGCGCGGGAGGGTGAGAGAAATCACCAGAGATAGAGTGGGGAGCAGAATGGGCAGACTGAAATATACTGCTGAGGGGAGCAGTGGGAGACACAGGAGAGTTCTGCCGTGCCATGTGGGATTCTTGCTGGCTGGCAGGCAGGGATCGAACCCGTGCAGCAGAGGCTGCAGACAGCTTCATAGCACTGCACTCAACCCGCTGTGCCACCGGGGAGGCTCATTCACATTTAGTTTAGGCTTTTATCCTACATTTAATTGGAGTCAATATTTACTGCCAGTCTTTATTAAATTTATATTAACTGGATTTTATCACTGTGATTTAATCAGACCATGGAAAGTGTATTCACTCATTTCTTACATGTTTATCTGCTGCCATTTATTCAATAGACATTTGGCTAGGCTTCCTCTAAACTCAAAGGCTTATAATTTTTTTGGAAACTTCAAAGAACAATCAAAAAATCATTTCAAAACATGAAATTTTCTTTAGATCCTGACAGTTATTGTAATTATACTAAATAAGTTTTTTTTTTTTTTTTTTGCCTTACAGATGACTTGAATTATACATATCTACTTAGGCGAATATCTTTGTCTTAAGAATTGTAATTTTACTAGATACGCCTCAAATGAAATTATTCTCTATTATTTCTTCTAGGATATGGTTTTGTCCATTCATTCTATAGATTTGAGCCTTTTTTATTTCTGTGAACATTCTTCAGTTGTATTGTACAGATTTTAATTATTTGGTTATTTTATTCAGAGATACCAACAAAGTGCATTTTAGATTTCCACCACTTTCTCTAATCCTCTTCAATTTTGTAATTCTGTCTCTTTTCTTCTCTAGCCTAATGGTGTATTTTTTTTTCATCTGCCATTGTTTTCTGATTCTTTTTCTAATATTTCTTGTGGGAAAATATTAGGAAAATATTTCTTTTGGGATCTCTATAAAGATTTCATGCTATTGGGCCTCCCCGGTGGCGCAGCGGTTGAGCGCTGGGTTGCGAAGTTGCCCGCAGCCTCTGCAGTGCCAGTTCGATCCCCAGCTGCTTCCCGCCACCAGCAGAGGATCCCACATGGTTCGCAGACCTCTCCTGCCACCCGCTGCTCCCCTCAGCAGTCTACTTCGGTCCTTCTGCCTGCTCTGCTCCCTGCTCTGGCTCTGGTGAATTCTCTCTCACCCTCCCGCGCGTCTGACAGTACCCAGTGCTTGTATAAATAAAAAAAATAATAATTAATTAATTAATTAAAAATATTTCATGCTATTCACTTCCTATACTGTCTCATTTTTGAGTCACGGACTAGGTATTTATGGGGAGTGATGGGGGTGGCTCCATGGTCATGTTCACGACTTCAATTAAATCTTTTTGACATAACACTTTGAATAGGGATATGTTCTTTTAGCCATTAGTTTATATAATCAGTTTCTTATAACCTCGGGTTCTGTTCACAATGCATAATTACCCAAAATACCTAATCACGCTCCCCCATCCATCCTACATCATCGTAGGACTTTGTATTTAATTAATGTCAAATAGGATAAGTTTTTCAGCCTGATCATTCTACTTTCTTTCTTAAAGAAATGTGGACTGAATTGTGTCCTCTCAAAATCCATATGTTGAAGTCCTAAATCCCAGTGTCCCAGAATTTGACTTTTCATAAGGAACTGATTGTAATGAAAGAAAAGGAAATTGAAGTTGAATGAGAAAATATAAATACCAAAGTTGCTTGAAGACTGAGTCTCTATACTATTTCGTATAGTTCTTTAGAGTTGTTGCTTTTATTACTTGTTCATTAGCAATAATATGATTTTATTAAGGATAAGAACCATGTATGATGTTATATATCTATACATCTATATCTATTTCTATATTGGTATCTATCTACCTACCTACCTATATCTATTTTATGAAGAAAAAGTGTTTTGGTTTAAATTCTTTGTTAATTCTCCCTCTCACTCACCCCCCCCTCCATAACATGGAGTTTAGTTTATATTAAGTAGTCTATAAATACATAATAGAATTTACAGACCAATAGACACACACACACACACACATACACACACAAAGATAGATGAAGATATAGAAAGAAAGATAGAAAGAAAATAGGGAGAAAAGGTGGAGGGATTGGAGGGGAAAGATAATACTGTGATTTACAAAAATTACTAAATTTATACTAAGATCAAAAAGAGTAAGATTTTTTTTTCTTCACTCTTATAAGCTGGGACATATGGCATAGAATATGTAAATGTCCAGTACAAAGTCATCATCAAGTAATGTAGAAGTAGGAATGACATTTCAATACTTATTTATCTATAATTTACATCTATTATCCCTAAGCAGACCTTTGTTATTTGAGGTTATTTCCCTTTCCACCTTCTAACCAACTCACTATGACTTAAAGAACCACTAATGGGTCTCTAATTGAATAAAACAACAATTCTTTCATTATTCTTCAGCTGACTTTGTCATTTCTGAAAATGACCTTACTCTGAAAGGCTGACTTTTATGATCATTTATGTTCAAAAGGCTTAATCAGACAGTGCTTAATTCCTGCCTTTTTTTCCCTAAACTGAAGATCAAAGCACTGGATATTTTTTAAAGCCTCCATAATTTTATTGGAACATGGAAACATATTTTTATACACACACGTTTTATTTTTTGTTATTTTTTTATTTTTATTTTTATATTCCCCATACAATTGCACCCCCTTTATTTTGAGGGATTGGGGTCAAAGCACTGGATTTTACAGTAAAATTCTACCTCATTTATTTATTTGATTTACTTCAACGGATTTTTTTAAAGATTTGTATTTATGCATAAAAGAACTGGGGTACAGGCCAGAGATATGGGGGGTGAAACGATTTACCAGAGACAGAGTGGGGAACAGAACAGGTGGACTGACCAAAATACACTGCTGACGGGAACAGTGGGCAAGTCAGGAAAGGTCTGCTGTGCCATGTGGGTTGCTCCCTGGCTGGCCGGGGATCAAACTCGTGCTTCAGTGGCTGTGGATAGCTTCATAGGTTGCGTCTTAACCCCTTGCACCACCACAGAGGCCCTACTTCAACAGATTTCTATTTGAGAATAGGAATGTTATCTTAAAACTGCAGCTTATGAACCAATAGTCATGTTCAGATGAAATACATACATACCCTTAAAAGTAGGTAGGTAGGTAGGTAGGTAGGTAGGTAGGTAGATATCTTAGTATAAATAATAGAAGCTGGATTGCATACATGCCTTGAGAAAACTGGAACTATAAGCTTTAAGCAAAGAAACCACAGATTAAATGAGTCATATTGATTTCCCACATTTCTTTCATCATTTACAAATCTATTAATTTCCCATGTTGTCATCAAAGCTAAATCAAATAAGCTTTGTAATCACTTGGGAATCAGCATATAACTGATCATCTTTCCTCAGAAATAGTGCCACTAATTTTTACATGTATAATTAATACAACCTAAACTTTCCTCATTAAAAAAGTAATTATCTTAGGTAAATATCTGACATATTAAAATTTTCATTTACTTCCCACTGTCCCAAAATGTCCTTTAAAAAATGGATTTCTTGTTAATAAATGGATTTATTACTTAATTAAATCCTCAATAAGTTTCTCCCTATGGGAGCTGAATATTTAAAGAGTTAAATTCTTCCTAATGTTTTCATGGCCCTTGACTTTTAAATTGCTATGCTGCAATCCTTTATATTCAATAACCATCTTGCCAAAAAAGCTCAATTAAATAATCATGATACATTCTCAAAGCAGTGAGATACTTTTGAAATTATCTAACAAATAATTTGAAATTTTTTAGAAGTGATTGCCTGACATTATGAGAAATCTCTAAATGAGGAAGTGTGTTTTCAAAAGGAATGTGGGACTCTGACTAGCATGTGGCCAATAATGTTCTTTAGGTCAACAGTACCCATGGCTACTGTCCCATGTTCTTCATAGATACCACAGACACCTTCTTTTGATCACTGTTTATTATGCTTTTAAAGCAACAAAGATATCCACTCTATATTAATCATCTAACGTCTGTTATGAATTATAAATAGGCATCCAAAGGAGTTATTACATGCCACTGCTAATGAAGATGAGCAAAAATATATATGAAAACATTTAATAAGTTGTTCAAAACAATGAATCTGAGAATATTAGATTTTCAAAGAAACTAGGATCTTAATATGTCCTGATGTCTACTGTAATATATTTTTCTATTACTATTTAATATATAAATTTCACTTAATGGACACACCGATATCTGACATTTATAAAGTAAAGATAAATTTTATCTTATAAACCCACACCAAATGCATGTCCTCTTTCCTAATCTCCATTAGCAATAGTCAGTATAATTCAGTTATGATAATTAAGATTATGTCTTAATCTACTATCTGCCAAGTGACCAAGTAATTTGATAGATGCACATTATCTAATATTATCCTCAAAATAACCCTAGGAGATCTAGGCAATCAATTATCAGGTTTTTATGAAGGAAATGAGGCTTCAAAAGGTTAAGTAACTTAGGCAAACAGAGAAAGTAATATGAAGTAGGGCTAGTCTTAGACTCACATCTATACTCAAAGTTCAAACTGCATCCAGATTTAATTTTCATGATCATACATCTTTGTATTGTGATTTAGAGTTTCTTGAGCTATAAATCTCTTTTATATTTCTTTTTATTACCCATAATTTCTAGAGCTTTATATGAGCAAATTATTTTTGTTTCACAAAAAGGGGTAATGATCAGTAAAGATCATCTAAACCTAGAGCCTCCCCAGTAGTGCAGCAGTTGAGTGCAGCCTCCACAGTGCAGGTTTGATTCCCTGCCGGCCAGGGAGATTCCCACATGACATGGCAGACCTCTCCTGTCGTACCTGCTGCTCCCCTCAGCAGTACTTTTGGTCAGTCTGCCTATTCTGCTTCCCACTCTGTCTCTGGTGAATCCTCTCACCCTCCCGCACCTCTGGCCTGTACCCCAGCTATTATGTAAATAAAAAATAAATCGGGCCTCCCTGGTGGCACAAGGGGTTAAGCACCACACTGTGAAGCAATCCACAGCCTCTGCAGCATGAGTTTGATCCCTGGCTGGCCAGGGAGAACCCACATAACGCAGCAGATCTCTCCTGTCTTACCCACTGCTCCCCTCAGCAGTGTATTTCAGTCAGTCTGCCTGTTCTGTTCCTCACTTTGTCTCTGGTGAATCCTCTCCTCCATCCCACATCCTGGCTTGTACCCCAGCTCTTGTATGCATGGATAGATAAATCTTTAAAAAAAATAATAAAAATAAAAATAAATAAAAAATAAATCTTTAAAAAAAAAAGATCATATAAACCTATAGATACACTGCTGAAACCTAAGACTCTAAGTGCATGTAGGTTTCATTTATTACAAAAAAGAAAAACATTTCCACTTCTAAACAAGATAAGGCAATTTCTCAGGAGTGGAAACTTTCAACTTTTCTAAATGGGAAGATGTGGAATGTGATTTGTCAAAATCTGTTCAGTCTAAGCAGTACTTTTAAGAAACCTAAGACCTTGGCCATGGCAAAAAAAAAAAAAAAAAAAAAAAAAAACAACAAAAAACACCTGACACAATCTGTCGGGAAAAAGACTAATTACAATAAAATCAAAATCAAAATCAACAGGCAACTATAACCAGAGACACACTATAGGGTGGGAGGAGGGAGTAGGATCAAAACAAGGGGGAGTGGAAATTGTATGGGGACTATAACCAAAATGAAAACACATACATTGTGCAAAAATGAAAAATGATGTAAAATATATAAAATTAAAAAAATAATAATTAAAAAGATAAGTTCTCTACCAACCTGAAATATCATGTATATTGTATTTGCTTCAAGTTTTGTAACTATCCTATCCACCAATTTGTTATTCCCTTTTCACTCCTGCACACATATCTCCTCTAGTTATAAATTAACCATTCTCCTGCAATTTATCTCTACATTTTGCCAACAAGTCAAAACAGTTTCTTGTGTTGCTTCCACTCAGTATCAACTTTTTAGTCTTGTTTGCATGCTCCTGTGAGTATTTCTCCAACCCAGGCTTACCTATTCTTCCACTTAGCACCTGCAAATGGTCCATAGTGTGGGTGTTTGATATTCCACTTACTTAAAGTTCTGGAATGAGATTTGACTCTTCTGTGGTTAAACACACACACATACACACACACACACTCACACTCACACTCACACTTGCTTATTGAGTTAAAACCTGGGATTTTGCAAAATTTAATAAGTTTCCATGGATGTTAAATAATAAAATCTAAGCTTTATCATTCTTCACATAAGAACATTGTTTATCACTATTTTAAAGGACATGTTTTAATAAACAAAATATGAAAATCCTAGATGAAATTGAAAGTCTCTTTACTACAACAATGTTCAACTGATATAGAAGATCTCCTTAAAATCTTTGCCCTCAGACATCAGGAAAACATTTTCCATAATCCTAAAACTATTCTGTAGTTGCTAAGATACTTACAAGTTTAGGTACGGAAAGGATCATTCATATTCCTTAGTTCAATCATCTCATCTTAGATTTATGTTTTTACAGTTTGTCCTTAAGTAAATTCAATACCTAATGGAGAATATTTAACTACTCTGAACATATGTACCATAGTGTTTTATTTTAAAGATTTATTTATTAATGCATATAAGATGTGGGGGGTGGGGTGAGAGGATTCACCAGAGACAGAACTGGTAGATCTACTGTAATGCACTGCTGAGGGGAGCAGCAGGTGAGACAAGAGAGGTCTACTGCACCATGTGAGTTAGCTCCCTGGCCAGCTGGGGATGGAACTCTGTGCTGCAATGGCTGGCAACAGCTTGATAGCACTGTCTTTAACCCCTGCACCATCAGGGTACCGTAGTGTTTTAATCATATTACTTTTAATTAATCATTACTTTTTCTTTTCCACAATCCAATAATACTAGGATTTTTAAAAAATACATGTACTTATATCTCAATTAGTTTGTGGACCTTGAATATTTTCAAATAAGATGATTCTTTAGAGCTCACTGAAGCAGAAAAAAATAAGAAAGATTTTTTTTTTCCTCTATATTTTCTTTCACAAGTAATCTTGACCCATTTTTCTAGCCAGATGAAAACTTTAGTTGAGTAGAATTTTAACTATGTAAGTAAATTTCTGAATTTCTTACCTTGTATTTGTCCTAAGAAAAAGGAATCTATTTTTATCAAATAGGAAATGAATAATTAGCTAATCCTGTCAGAAGAAAACACAGCATGGAAAGACATGATACTGGAAATCAAACAGGGTTAATTCATATTTGTATTAAGCTTTCCACTATGACTGTAAAGTTGAGTAAAGCTGCTTCTCTATCTGAAATATAGTTGTAGCATTATTGTTGAGATTAAAAGTATCTAAGACATATTCAGTGCTCCAAAATTATTAACTCATGGTCTTCTCCTCGATCTAGTAAATTTTCACTAGAATCTATTATATATATCAAGAGAATCAGATTTTTCTATTCAGTAGGGAAGACAGAGTGTAATTTTCCAGTTTTCCTGTATGCTTCTCAATATATACTTACATAACATATTAGGATATCTACATATGTGATGTCATTCTTAACATTCCTCCTTAAAGGCAGAAATGAGAAAAATTCTCCACAACTCAAAGATTGATTTTACTCCCCACACTGTTCATGACACACTTGAAAGTTTGAGTGCCTTACAAATTTCACCAGACAATTGTTGGATTGATTTCAAAGTATTTCCTGATACCACTATGATCAGTGAATTATCAAGTGGAATAAATCTAATACACAAGGGTATACTAAATAAATTGCCAGAAAAGTTGACAGTATTTGTTTAATGAGTTTGTTTATAATTTCAGATACTTTAATTATTCATTAATGTAAATAGTTTCCTGTAGCTTCAGCTAAGTCAGTATTAACATATTACAGCTTCAGAGGTATAGAGAACAAATTTAAAAGGTCTCTATCTTCAGTTTACTCAGAATATTAAGTATTTTCTGCAAAGAAGCTACTGTATTTAAAATAACATTCAGCCAAAAAATGCAATGCACTGGATGGATTTACTAACCAAGTTTCCTACTGGTTCCCATGTAAATTAAAATGAGAGTTTATGTTGTTTGTGAAGTCCAATTAAAAATGTTATATTTTGAGCATCTAACTAAAAATGTTTGCATGTCTCATATGTCATTTTTCTATCATTCCTGATGTTAAGGCAGCAACAATAGAATTCAAATGTCCAGTACTAAAAGTACAATTCATGGGCCTCCCCTGGTGGCACAGCGGTTGAGTGCTGGGCTGCGAAGCCGCCTGCAGCCTCTGCAGCGCTGGTTTGATCTCTGGCCACCGGTGAGGGTCCCACATGGCACGCAGACCTCTCCTGCCACCCATTGCTCCACTCAGCAGTGCATTTCGTCAGTCTACCTGTTCTGTTCCCCGCTCTGGCTCTGGTGAATTCTCTCACCTTACTGCATTTCTGACTGTACCCAGTGCTTGCATAAATAAATAATAATAAAAAAATCTTTGGAAAAAAAAGTACAATTCATATCACCACTCTCATTGAATAGAAAAATAATCTGAAAGTTAAAACTACCATTTTCTTAGTATTCATGCAATATGACCAACACTACATTATATGTTAGTCTTTTAACATATTACTGATGATCCATATTTTGCATAAGGTAACTGCAATTAGGACTGTGACTAAATTTGCATCTATAATCTGTGTTGAAGTTGAGAATTTTACTTGGCAATAATTTGTCTTTTAAAGGAAGATTAGTTACTTTTTCACTACAAAGTTAAATTAATTCTGTTTAAATTTACTGTATCTTATAGGATTAATACTTTTTTCTCTCACAAATTCAAAAAAATTAATCACTCTTTTTCTCTATTATAAAATGACTTTACCCCACCTTTCCCCACCTTTGAAAAACATATTCACAGAGTTACAATGCATTTATTGACCTAAATGGAAATGTTAATAATTGGAGTAAACTGCAAAGTCTAAAATTTTTTAGCTACAATAATGATAATTTCATGGATTAAATAGCAGCACAACTAAACATAAATCTAGGAAAAATATGAGTACCTCTCTAAAGAAGTAGAGCTCTGACCTGAGAAAGCTATTGTCCTTGCAGGTAAGAATCCTCTACCCACACATCAGCTTCTTTGATTGTATGCCGTCATGCACAGATAATCACCCTTATGATTTAATATTAAATCACCCTTTTTAATTTAATATTGAAAAAATAATAAAAATATATTAAATTTTAATATAAAAATTTAATATAAAATATCACCAATTTTGACTAATCACAATTGATTAGTCAATTCCTTAATGTTTTTATCTTCTTTGTTTCAGTTGCATTAAGTTGAATAAAAAGGAGTAGATTTTAAGATGTATAAATGAGCATGATACTAATTTTGACATTTTTCCAACTTGTATGGGACTTAGATAACTAAAATTTTTCTTGTGTTTATATTAATGTAAATTTCTTAAAACATCTGCCTCTTAATATTGAAAGACTGACATAGGCAATAGGTTTTTATCTTCTTTCCCTTTTTGAGACTTACTGAAAACTTAATTTTCATAGTACAGTAATAGTCCTCATATAAAGAATCTAGATGGAAAACCAACTTTCTCAAGTTTATATTCAAGTTGAAAATTAAAATCTATTTAATCAGACATCATCTCCAGGCCATTCATAAACTCAGCTCTGTCACTTTCTTGAACTTAAATGAGTTAGTTAACTTCTTTCTGTCACAGTTTTACAATCTTAAAAGTGTATTGTGGGGCTGAGGACATAAACAGAAAGTGCTTACAACAGTGTCATGCACACACTAAGCACTCAATAAATCTTAGCTATAGTTGTGGATCATTTATTATTAACATAGCTGTCAAAATACAACAATGCAAGTCTAATTTATGGATGAAATTATTGCTGAGTGAGTAAATATTGTGTTCATAGAAGGACAAATAAGAAAATAAGCAAGTAAGTAGGCATTGTTCTACATGTGAATCATACATTATGTTTAACACAATATAGTTGTCAGATCATCTCAAATCAAAGTCTGTGGCTTAATCAAAGTACAGGATTGTTTCATGTAATCAATCAACATGCTTTTTGCCAACTTTTCAGTTACTGACAAGTACATTAAAAAACTATGGATAGGGCCTCCCCCAGTGGCGCAGGCGGTTGAGCGCCATGCTGTGAAGCTGTCCACAACCTCTGCAGCACCAGTTTGATCCCAGCCAGCTGGCGAGGGTGCCACATGGCGCAGCAGACCTCTCCTGTCTCGCCCGCTGCTCCCCTCAGCAGTGTATTTCGTCAGTCTGCCTGTTTTGTTCCCCACTCTCACCCTCCCATGCATCTGGCCTGTACCCCAGTTCTAGTGTAAATGAATAAATAAATCTTTAAAAATATATATGGATACCTTGGTGGTGGATGTGTTGTGGTAATATATACCTGAAAAAGTAAGGCCATTTATTTATGAATCATATATAGTGTTTTAAACCAATGTTACCTTAATTAAAAAATTAAATGGAAATCTATTTTTCAGATTAGAAATGGTTGAATTCTATAGTTTTAAGATAAAGGTCATAATATCCTTAAGAAATAAATTTGATCAATCAGGATTTTCTATTGATTCACATACTATGATCTAAAAGTTTAAACCTTGAAATTAAAAGAAATCCAGTATAGCTGAAAAAAAAAGCCTTATGATTTGGATGAAACATTTTGCTTAGTCTTCAAAATTAGTACTTGAGGTTTGGCACGTTACATACTGTTTAGTATGGTTCCCAAGACCAAAATTTATACATTTTTCTCTAATTAAGATCACATCGATAGATAACAAAAAAGGATCTGTGTTACTTCCAATGAATCTGTTATGGGGCAGTATATACTCTTAAATCTAAATCAAAGGTCTACATCCAGAAGCAAGATGTACACTTATCTTAGAAATTAAGTGAACAATTAAGAGCCAGAGAAACTGATTAATCAGGAGTTACCTGAAAGGATTTTAGCAGGTGGACTGGAGGGAAGTTCCAGTCAGGGCTTCCAGGAAGCTAACATTGGCTTATGACTGTGGGTCGATAAAAAGGCTAGCTTAGGACTAATCTCAAAAACACTCTTTCTTCTTACATTTTTTATCTTCCTGCCAAACAGGTGTGTGTAAAACTGCATAGTGAAATGCTGAATAGTTAATTTACAAAGCTGAAAAATTAAATAATAAATTACCATGGGAAATGCTAAATAAATAACATTTAGCTGAATAGCACAATAAAATCTGGACATAGTCCTTCATCTAGGTTGATAAGTGACCTGAATTTTTCCTTGAATAATAAAAACTGATTACTTTGATTCTGCACATTAATTTTGCGGCAACTATTTGACTGACAGTTATATACATATTTAGAATAGAAAATGAAGTCATTTAATAATCTGTTTTCATATTAAAATAAATATTTTGATTTATTTTCATAGAAAGGTTTGAAACGATAGGGTAATCACTCTTTTCCAATAGCACATTTTTTCTTTACCCTTTTAGCCAGGAAGAATGGTGAATGGGCATACGCTTCAACAACTTTTGACTAAGATAATTCAATTAAACAAGACTTCTAAATCTTAAGAATACAATATATGCACATTTTTCCACACTTTTGACACTCACTAGTATCTTTAGACATTCTTATCATCTGGAAGACTTATTCACCCACTATAGAGGGCCTATACTTTTGATATCCATGTTCTACCTTATATTCTATATACATACCTTATGCTTGAATATAAAGATTATAATAATTAAAACGCTTACCAATGAAATATAAATCTTCACAAAATCTTGTTAAAAATGCAATCCAAACTCTAGTACAGATTGTCATACGAACATGTTGAAAATGGGACTCAAACATCTTCATTTAAAATAACCATCTGATATAATTCTTTTGCTACCTTTAATGTCTGAAAACCACTGCTATAGCTATTATAGCAAATCCTTATTAAAAGGGTATCTAATTTTAAATCATTGCTGTTCTACACACTACTTTTATTTATTTATTTTTAAAGATCGATTTATTTATTTATACAAGCACTGGGTACAGTCGGAAGCACAGGAGGGTGAGAGAATTCACCAGAGCCAGAGCAGGGTACAGAACAGGCAGACTGATGAAGAAATACACTGTTGAGGGGAGCAGCGGGTGCGGCAGGAAAGGTCTGTGGCACCATGTGGGACCCTCGCCAGCGGCCTGGGGGTCGAACCAGCACTGCAGAGGCAGCGGGCAGCTTCTCAGCCCAGCGCTCAACCGCTGTGCCACCAGGGGAGGCCCTTTTCTACATGAAAAGGGCATGTATGGTCAGTGAGGACATTGACTTAAAATTATAGAATATAAATCCTATGACTTGGTAGCTCTATAACTGCAGATAAATCTGCAAGCTCTTTAATCTCCAATTTAACTACTTCATTAAGTGGTTAAGGACTTTTGTCTCTCAGTCTAACATGCTATTCTTCTAGAATTGGTATTTTATTGATGCACATGTACTATAAATTCTTAGAATACTATAATTAACATTGGATATAGACATGTGATTTAATTTTTAATAGTTACTTATAAATATATATTTATAGCTACTCCACCATCTATTTTTAAATGCTCACTTTGTGTTTACAATAATTTGGAAGCTTAACAAGTATAGCTGGCCTGAATAGTAGAGTGATAGGGGCAAATTTCTTACTTACATATATTAAATAGCCATTGCTTTGCACTAGGAGAAAAGGAAATGTAATCCTTAAAAAGTTGTTGTTTTTATATTAACAGGTAGATACCTAAAATGTAAAAGAAATTTGCTAACTGTAAAATTTCCTTGGTGATTTTCTTAGTACAATTTTTAAAATTCTGCATTTCCAAAAAAACAGAAAAAACAAAATTTAACATCTCTGTATTACATACTGGTCAAGTCTGTAAAATTTATCCTGATAGAAAAGAATTGAGATCATCATCAATTGAATTACCAGGGCTTCTACTAATGGAAAAGTTTTCAAATATTTAGAGTAAATCCACTTAAAGCTATTTCATAATACTGGTAACAGGAGAGTAAATGTGTAAATTATCCAAGTAAAGCAGGATATATACAGTGTTATTTAGAAAGCCACAGATGTCAAATACATTTCCTAAATATCATATTCCTCAGGGTTGTTGTTAGAATTTTTCTGAAGGTAACTTGACCATTGTTGTAAAACCATGAAATTCAATCCTGGTCTGTTCTTTAGCAGTTCATCAGCTCAGAATAATAATAGATCAACAAAATAACATCTCTTTGCCTTTAAAAATGTAATGTTAGGTTTTTCCAGTCATAAGTGACAAAGAATGTTTGCATACCTTTTAAGAATAGATAAGCTGGATGCCCACAGAAGGTCTGACTCCTACTGACTCCCACATAAGGTAACAAATGTACATATAGTTACTTATTAGCCATTCTCTCAGCTTCTTAGTTATTCTTATTTCTCATCAGTATTTGAGGCTGAGTTAGCCCAACTCAAAACAGTAGTATCTTGACACACAAATTAAAAATTTTTCTTTTAACCCCATCCTGATACCCACCATGATTAATTGTTGTTTCATTTCCAATATTTTTGCACTGTAATCAGCAAAATGACTGCTTAGAAAAGTGTTTTCTGTCTTCCCCTCTCATTTATGTCAAATGAATAATATTCATTTAGGAAAAACAAGTATATGTTGTCTAAACTGAGGAACAAAATTTTCCAATTTTGTATTTGAGTAAAACAATAGATAGCTATACCTCTTTATTAAGAAATAATAGAACATTAGCACTTGCTTATTATGCCTCAAAGGGAAAATATGTGTCTTACTGTTTTATTTTGCCTTCAAGGTTAATTGATCTGTGATAATTTGATATGTTAGGCAAAATTTAAATATAAAATTGAGGCCATAAGTTGCAACAAACCACCCAACAATCTGCTCATTAAATAGTCTATATGCAAGCTGAATACAATGCTATGTCAACTTACAGAAATACAGAAGTGTCATTTTCTCACAAGTATTTTATTTAGCATGCCCTCTCCTTTTGTGGGTACTTGGTACATAACAATTCACAAGATAAGAGGACCTCTGTTTTGTGGCTCTTAACTGCTAGTGGAAGGAAAAAGAAAGAAAATAAATTGTTGAATCTAAATAGAATTGCATGACTGAAATAAAGCAGGATACTGGGGTGGAAAATGACTGGGTTACTCCTTTAGATTCAACAGGTTTAGAGGAGACATTTGATCTGAGAATTAAATGACAGAAAGGGCCTATCCCTAGGGATACAGTCCCAAAATAGAGAAAAGCAATACAAAACCCCAGAGTTATTGAGACACAGCACAGGTGATGGCAGTGTGACTGGAATATAATGAGTAAGATGAAGAGGGGCATGAGATGAGCCACAATCTCACCATCATTTTATTCAAAATCAATGGACTCTATCTTGTAGAGTCAGGAAAACTTTGACAAAGCAGTTTAATCATATGATCATATTTGATCTATTCTTGTCAATTGTTGATTACTATTTGTTTCTTTTCAGGTTTTCATTTTTCTACTTTCCTCATACTGATAAATGATCCCCTAATCATTTGTGTGCAGTTCAGTTAGCAATTTTCCTTTAAAATGAAAAGAAATCCACAAAAATGATTGAGTAGTTCAGATTTCTGGAAAAGAAATATACATTCTGCATGTTCTCCCAAACATTTTCTGTTATCAAGCATAATCCATTCAGCCAAAAAGCACCACTTGTGGTAATTCAAAGTTTCTTTTCCATCCCATCTGATAGAAGCATGCACTAGGCTACAGCAGGGTAAATGCAGTCACAGTTCATAGTTTTAGAATTTAATGATTTTCAATGAATTGTAATTGAAGAGTTGACAAATCAAACAAAATGTGTCTTTATTTCTGCAAATTCAACAATTTTATGTTCCCAGGAAAACTCAGCTGAAAATTCCACCCCTCCTTAAATCAGACTGATTTTCAACAAGGATCAGCCTTTTCAAGAAGCAATTTACTTTGTCAACTAATTCTCAAACTGATGAACTGGTTTTCACGAAAGTGAGCAATTCAGTATTTTGAACCAATCAAAAATGCCTCCAGAAACAGAAAAGACTCAGTGCTCTTTCAGCTGTGTGGACTCACCAGCAGGGTCTTTGCTGGGAGGAAAAAAAAAAAAAAATGAACAGTGCCTTATCTAATGCACACAAGAAATAGCTCCATTGGCTTTATGATGGCCAGTGAATATTGGGGCATATAATTTATCTTCCAAACTGGGACACTTGCAAGATTAAAAGGCTTTATTAACAATAGCAGGGGGACCATAGGCATTGACCAAGACTATCCCAGGAAAACTGGGACATGTGGTCGGCCTCCCTATCTACAAAGCACAGGCTGGGAAGCCTTTAGAAAATTACACCTTATCTCCTCAAAAAGAAACATGAAGCATAATAAATTGTAAACATTTTTGATGATGGAAAAGACGAGTTGGGCCATTATTATCTAAAACTTTCAAGCCTTAGAGTTTAGCTTTAGTTTCCCTGACTTGTTAGTGCATACAAGCTAAGGAGACTGAGCATCCTGGAGAAAAATGACAAGCTCTTCAGCTGCAGTAGTTTGAGCATGGAAACACTGGAGTTGTGACATGTAGAAGCTAATCTAAATGCAACAATAGACACAGTGTAAGCCCACTTAATTCATTTATCACCAAGTATGAAAAAGTTCACATTATTGGAAGAGCAAAAACTGGGAATTGTAGCAGATAAATATATGACTACCCTGGGGAAGTAAATTGGTACAGGCCTTGTTAACACTAATTTTAACTTGTTTGGTGATCTGTCTAGTCTGGAGTGTTAACTACTGATTCCTTATGTATAATTAACTGCACCCTATTAAAAACTGAGCAGAATGGAGAAAAGTGATAGGAAAAGACGTGTTGTAGAGGAAAGTAAACCAATAGGGAGGAAGAAGAAATAGAGGGGAGGGGAGGTAGTTGTTTTTAAGAAAGAGAGAAAATGAGGAATTCCAAAAAGAAAACTTAAACAAGTTTGAAACTGAAGAGTTTCCTACGATTCCCCACATTTTACACTATTTCTCCCTTTTTGGTAGTCAGTCTATGTCAAATGCAATCAGAATTTTAAAGAATTTAAATCCATGCAGATCATCTAAAGTACTTCTGATCCAAACAAATTGTGATCTGCCCAGCATCCATCATAGGGCTGGTCAGTGGCAAAACTAGTTCCAAAACCATAGTTTCCTAACTCTTGAATTCAGTGCTTTATTTGCATCAAATTGCATCAAATTGGAGTTTTTCTTAAAGTTCTGGATTTATCATTTTATAAATGCTGTACTTGTTTTATATACAAGTATAAGCTAGACCTATAAAGTTAGACACTAGAAAAAATAGGATTTTGCTTTGGATTTTATTTTTCTAAGTACAGGAGTCTAAGCCAAAAGAAATGATAGGAAGATTAATCTAATTGGTGTATGAATATAAGGGTACAATCGGTATAGTAGAGTTAAAATTAAGAAAGAGAAATCACAGATCAAAGGTTAAAATAAATGTACTCTGAAGCTAATAAAGACATGAACTAAAGACAGTATGGTACAATGAAACACTCACTGAATTCCTAATGTAATAAAAAAAGAAAAAAACATGAACAAAAACAGCTCTCAAATTAAAAAAAAAAAATTAAATCTAATTGGGACAATAAAACATACAAATTTGAAGCAAATAGGAAAAAAATCCAAAGCCATGAAAAGAAAGCATTAGCTGCCTGGAACCCTATTTTATAAAATAATAAAAATAATGAAAATAACTTTTCAAGCTGCAGTACTCTGGATAAGAAATAATACCCTTTTACACAATCCCCAATCTCAGGACAACTTAGTTCAAGTCTAAAATGATCTTTCTTGGGCCTCCCCAGTGGCGCAGCGGGTTGAGCGCTCACTATCAAGCTGTCCGCAGCCTCTGCAGTGTGGGTTCGATTCCCGGTTGGCCAGGAAGAGACCCACATGGCGCGGCAGACCTCTCCTGTCTCGCCTGCTGCTCCCCTCAGTAGAGTCTTCAGTCCGTCTGCCTGTTCTGCTCCCTGCTCTGTGTCTGGTGAATTCCCTCACCCTCCCGCACCTCTGACCTGTACCCCAGTTCTTGTATAAATAAATAAATCTTTTAAAAATAAATAAACTGATCTTTCTTACAAAATTAAATGGGTTGTACAATGTGAATCAGTACTCACATTTCTCAGTTTGTAAATTGTGAGGGATGAAATTTGGGTCTGCCCTAACCTGCTAAAATTTTCTGGTTACAATGCTCTATTTTTTAAAGACATACTTGATATAATTCCAATATTCTGACCCTTTGCATCTAAGCCAACCAGAGGTCAGTTATGTAAGAAAGCCTCATGCAGAGATCAAGTAAGGTGAAAATTTGTGCCTAGTCATGGATACAAAGTATTAGATGAACACTGCAAAGGAACTTCTAAAGTCAAGGACATATTATGATATCTAAAGAGGGATATGTTCATGTGTACCTAGTTTAAAAAAACACTATTAAAGGTTTCCTCTAGTGGCGCAGCAGTTGAGCACTGAGCTTCGAAGCTGCCCGCAGCCTCCACAGTGCCCGTTCGATCCCCGGCCGCCAGGGTCCCACATGTCACACGCCCGCTGTTCCCCTCAGCCGCACCCACTGCTCCCCTCAGTGGTGTATTTCGTCAGTCTGCCTGTTCTGTTCCCCACTCTGGCTCTGGTTAATTCTCTCACCCTCCCACGCTTCTGACTGTACCCAGTGCTTGTATAAATAAATAAAGCTTGAAGCTGTCCACAGCCTCTACAGTGCGGGTTCAATTCCCCACCAGACAGGAAGATACCCACATGGCGCAGCAAACCTTTCCTGTCTCTCCCGCTGCTCCCCTCAGCAGTGTGTTTCAGTCTGTCTGCCTGTTCTGTTCCCCACTCTGTCTCTGATGAATCCTCTCACACTCCCACACCTCTGGCCTATACCCCAATTTGTGTATAAAAATAAATAGATCTTAAAAAAAAAACTAAATAATGCATCTCTTACAAAAAAGTTTCAAAGTAAATATTAAAATTTTATTCTAGTCTCACTTGTATTTTCAATCAACAGAAAGAGCCATGTAAACAGCTTCCTATATGTCATAAACATGTTTATATGTATAAACTATTTTATAATATGTATATATCATATATTAACTTAAATAGCAACTGCACAACCATATGTAAGACTTCTTTTTTCTGGTAACCTTTTAATTTGGACTTAGATACCTTTCCTGGGGAGCACAAACATACCACATTTCATAAATCATTATGGGATACTCCATTTCATTGATATACTATGTTATTCAATTAGCACCCACTTCAATTAGTTCATTTTTGCTGTTACAAATAAAACTTGATAAACATTTTAAATCCTTTGGTCACTCATTGTAAAGTTTCTGAATAATAAGAGCAATTTTTACTGTTGTTTTGAAATACTGTCAAAAACTGTCACTGAGTTTATATAATTTGCTCTTCTATACCTCATTAATATGAGAATGTATTTTAGTAAACTATTGCTAACAGAATCCTGTTATTTGTCAAAATCTTCCCTAGCCTGAAAAATAAAACATTTTTTCACTTTTTTAATAAAATTAAACATTTTAAGTTATTGGTAACTTGAATTCCTCTTAAAATGCACCATCCATTTGTGACCTTGCACATACATTATTTTCTTTTTGCTATTTGTAAGTGTTCCTTGCTTATTAAGAAAATCAAGTATGTTTCCTGTTTTATTGTTCATTTTTGCAGATGTTTCTAATTATGGCCAAGAATCACTAATTTTTAATTATGGCCTCAAAATGTATCCTCACAAATGGGAAAGCAATAGCACTCACACAGATGCAAATTTCACTGAAGTTATTTTCTACAATTTGGCGACATCAACAATGAGAGACAGGTACATTCCTAACATGAACCCTATTTCATCACATGATCACGGTATATTATTTGTTAGTGCACTGCTAATTCTGATTCATAATCTCATTTTATAGATATTCAGCAATGAAATTAGTTTACTTAATTTTAGGTGCAGTTTTTAAAGTTTTTATCACGGTCTGCTGACTTGTAAAACTGTCTTAATACTTTTAAGTTCTTAGTTGCCAAAAACCACCTGGGTAAGTTTTCTGTTTCAAGTATTTAGAGAGTTCGCTTCAAACCTATTGGCCTACACTCTATTTTTTTAATCTAACACTTACCTTTTTAAACTTTTTTTTTTAATTGAGGCAACATTTACTTATATTGCCGTTGCTTTTGAAAGTATAGGATATTATTCCGCCTTCCCATCAGGTGTAGTTACCATAGTGGCCTAGTATTTTTCTAAGGCTTACTATTTGAAATCATTTTTGCACATCTTTTGTGAACATGAATCTCTTCTGAGATCAATTTTGGAGATTTATATTTTCTAAGAAGCCATCATTTCATTCAGGATATAAATTTACTGGAATAAATGTGAACAAATTATTCTCTAACAAACTATCTTACTCCTGTTATACCTGTGATTATTCTGCCTTTCTTGTTTCTAATTTATGTAGTCTTCCTTTTAAATTAGATTTACTAGTATTTTTTCTATTCTTCCTACTCCCATGTAAGCAACAGGCTTTTGCTTTAATTAACAATTCGACTACTTTGTATATTTGATAATTCAGTAAGTTTTTCCTATTGTCTTCATATTCTTTCTATGTTCCTTGGTTTCATTCACTTAGTCACTCTTAATTTTAATCAATATTTCAATTCATTTTTAATTAGTAATCTATATAGTAAACATGTGTTTCTTAAGTTTTTATGGTGTGAAAAATGTTTATTGGACGTAGTTTAAACACAAAAACTGTTCAGTGTCCAGTGCTATACTTGCTATGAGAAGCACTAATAGGAAGTCCTGATGACTAGAGACTAAAGATCTTTGCATTAATATAACTCATTACTGTATTACTAAAATACTCTTATTAAAATATCAATACATCTATTATAAAAGCAAGTGGATCTTCAATGCTATGTTGCATGTACTCAAATGTGTAATAAACAACAAATGATTAAACGCATTAGGAATTCAGAATACAAAACAGGTGATAAAAGGTTTCCAATAATTTTATATTTAAAGTGAGTGAGACCTCACCAGTTTTTTGGAAGTGCACAGGATTGATTAGGTGGCTTGGTTTTTAGTAGCATATTGTATGCATGACTCATATCTGTGCCTTGGTATCTTCAACTTTCATTGTATAGTCAGTATTTGAAAATTCAAATGAAAAATGCAAATTATCATAATTAAATTACATTTAAATATCTCTGGTAATACCATATGCCTTTCCATGGTCTCTGGTGTGTGCTCATTAAATAAATACTTAAGGGAATATATTCCCCATCTTGATGGAAGAAAAAGTAAGCCAACTGGTTATTGTTATTGGTTATGTAGTCACATTCACAGCCTGTCCTCAGTTTGAATGAAAGAACCATAAGTCATTATATTGAGCAAACTATTGTAACAAAAGGATAAAATTGGACTTCGATTTTCTCCATTATAAGGTTTGATGGTTCTATAGCAATTTTTAACAAGAAAATTGAGCAAAACCTGGCTAAAATTACTCATTATTGGAAAGGATAAAAATATCAAATAAAAACCCCACAAAGGTAATAGAGGCCTTAAACTCATAGCTAGTGAAATATTGTAGCTATTTTTTATGTCAATGTGGATCATCATGTAGAAAGCACCATGAAGAGGATGTCTCCTCCCTTCCAAAATTTATGGATATGTAAAGCCATTGTGTTCAGAATTTCTTTTTATTCTCTGCTAATAACCATGAGATATAATTCACAATCAACTTAGAAACCAATTAAAATGTTCATTTTGTATATGATGCTGGGGATAAGTTTTAAAATTTGAGAATAAATATTTGCCATATAGACAATAGGGAATCATTTTGTCTATAGTTGAGGATATGGGGAAAAATCTGCATATGAGAAATGATCACAGAATAATAAGGCATTGGTGAGTGTGGCTATTTATTTGTAATGAAGCACAAGAGATTTAGCAGCAAATTTGAGTAATATTGTAGAATGTCTGTATCACATGCAGTCCTGTGATATCAAATATAAATGAAACAGGTAGAAGTCAATTGAGCATGGTGTAGTAAAATAGTAACACGAAGGCAAAATTCCAATTTATCACACACTAAGTACAATGGTGCATTGTTGGTTGATTTGCTAAGTTTATATATATATATATATATGAAACACCTGGGACATATAGGAAGTGCTGTGAACAGTTAGCTATTATTATTATTATTATTGTTAAAATTGTGACATTTTGGTAATAGTTATGATTGTTCTTATAACAACTTTATAATTTAACTAGCCCATAAAAGCAATAAATCTCTTTGTAGAGATTTATTGTTATAATATAAATGAGATCATAGAAACAAATAGTTCAAATATATATTAAAGAAACTCTTACTATTAAATAATCTTATCAAATAAATAATCTAGAAAATAGATATTATATTAGTGCATGTTGCGTTTTACAAATATATTAAGGGTCTTGTGAGTGCTCTTTTCTTTCTGTCTCCATCTCTCTTGAGGCCACAGTGACATTTTCCTGAATTAATTATTTAGAATCATTTTATGGTTTAAGAAAAATCTAGCAAAAGCTAAGAAATCTAGAGATTGAATTCATAAAACAAACAGCACATTTGTGAAAATACTGGATGTCATTAAATTACTGCTTTGACATGCAAGTATGTATTCTAGTTATTTAGGTCTTTGGGGAGGGAGGTAAGAAGCAGGCCAATTAGATGAACCTTGAGTTACCTGGGGACTCCAGAGTTGCTTCAAAAAGACTTGTAAAGTGTCAGTATTATCTGAAGACTATTAGGAAGATACATTAGGCTCTAGAGATTTCAGTAGAAATTGTAGGCTTATAAATTTATATTCAAGATGATCATCTGGTTGTTCCTATAAGATCCGTAGATAGGGCTGACACAGCTAAATGCAGCATGAAATTCATTATTTAAAGTACATGGTTTTCTAGTAAGATAGCCAGAATCTTAAGTTACTTTTCAACACAGAATTATGGCCCTCCGTTCCAAACAGTGTAAGCAAAAGATTTCACCGAAGTGAAATTAAAGCAAAGCAGTTATTTATGTCACACTTCACAGGACACCAGTCTGCTTCTTCTGTTCCTAGAATATAGTAGGCAGAGCAGTATTGCACTAGCCATCAAGTCGGTGAGAAAATTTTGCAAGTTATTAAAACTAGTTCTATGATTGCTTTTCTTTTTTCTCACTTTTTTAAATCCATTTGTTGTTGCTGTTAGTGAGATTAGGTTTGAGCTTTTCAGAGAAAAATCAAATAGTGCACAATTACTTTACAATATCAATTATATGAAATGGCTTATCTTTTAAAAAAAAAAAAGATTTATTTTATGTATTTATACAAGCACTGGGCACGGTCAGAAGTGCGGGAGGGTGAGAGAATTCACCAGAGTCAGAGGGGACAGCAGAGCAGGCAGACTGACGAAGTACACTGCTGAGGGGAGCAGTGGGCGGCAGGAGAGGTCTGCACACCACGTGGGACCCTCGCCCAGTGGCTGGGGATCAAACCGGTGCTGCAGAGGCTCCAGGCAGCTTTGCAACCCAGCAATCAACTGCTGCGCCACCAGGGAGGCCCTGAAATGGCTTTTTATCTTAACACAAGGAGCATGACTGAAGACTAAACAAACATACACCTAGATAAAAAATAATAATAATAATACACAACAAACACTGCCCTTAGATCTTCCCAAATGCAAATGTTTCCTCATTGTTTTATTGCCATCATGTATTTCTTTAAATATTAAATGTGGACACAATGGTATTTTGTTGGGTTCCTTCTGCTCTTTCCTTGCTGAAATCTCTCCAAAGAATTTACCCATTCTTCTTGCTTCTGATCTTCCCTCTGCAATAATAACCTGGCCAAATCAGCTTTGACCTAATACTTGTATTCCAGTTTGTGATAGTTTAAAAACACACTTCCCAATATTTGACATTCTTCCCATTGAGATATAGAGTCAACATCCTCTCACCCTGAATCTGGGTTCTGTGATTGCTAACAAATACAATTAGCAGAAAAGATACTATATCTGATTTGGGGGTTTACATTATAAAATGTAAACTTGAAACTTGAAACTCTGCCACCACGCTATGAAGAATTCCAAGCAGTCCCTTGGGGAAGATATAAGGTTCCTGGTCCACAGACTTAACTGAACTCCCAAGTGATATCCAGAACCTAGTATCAGCCACGTGTAGGGATGGATCCTCCACTTTCCAGGCCAGCTGCATTAGCTGATGCTGTGTACAGCAGAAAATGACAAGTTCAATGAGCAAAATAGAGCATTGTTGTAATTTGACACTAAGTTTTTTTTTGTTTTTTTTTTAAGATTTATTTATTTATGTATACCAGAACTGGGATACAGGGCAGAGGTGTGGGGTTGAGAGGATTCACCAGAGACAGAGTCAGGAACAGAACCGGCAGACTGACTGAAATACACTGCTGAGGGGAGCAGTGGGTGAGTCAGGAGAGGTCTGCTGTGCCATGTGGGTCATCTCCCTGGCCAGGGATTGAACTCATGCTGCAGTGGCTGCGGATAGCTTCATAGTGCTGCGTCTTAACCCCTTGCACCACCAGGGAGGTCCTTGCTACTATAAATTTTGCAGTAGTTTCATAAACAGCAAAACATAAATAAAATGATTTCTTACATGTGAAAACTCATTAAATTCCATTTCAATTGATTCTGTTCCTCTGTATATCACAATGCATCTTCTGTATATCACAATGCATCTTCTGGAAAGTGCAGGAAAAGATAAACAACTGAGGTTACATCAAACTAAAAAGCTTCTGTACAGCAACTCAATGGTTGCATAACCTCAAATAATTTTCCATCCAAGATCTTTTGTTTGCTCTATTGCATTAAATAGTTTCAGATTTTTCCCAATCTATGATTAGTAATATCATAATGCAAAATAAAAGTCACATAAAAAGTTAGATGGCATTCTCTCTTTATAAATGTATCTTTATTCATAGAATGATAAAAAAGGAAATTCCTTCAATAACAAGTCCTCCCATATTAAATCATTACTCGAGTAACAAAAAATAAAAATGTAATTACTTTTAGAAATTTATCTATAGAAAGCTGTGCCTGTTACTGGGAAAGCAAAATAATCTTTATGGCACGTGAAGAATCATTATTTAAATTACACACGCCCTCCCTGGTGGCCTATGGGTTAAGTTTCAGCAATATCACCGCTATGGCCTGAGTTCCATTCCCGGCCAGGGAGCTAACTCATATATTGTACAGCAGACCTTGTCTGTCTTCCCATTGCTCCCCTTAGCAGTGTATTTCAGTAAAAATCTGTTTGTTCTGCTCCCCACTCTGTCTCTGGTGAATCCTCTAGCTCCTACACCTCTGGCCTACACCCCAGTTCTTCTTTGCAAATAAATAACTCACAGATGAACAGCTGTTTTTCCCTGCTAAAATGCAGTTATATTTTCAAAAGGTGAAAAATAGTAAAGAAAATTAAATTTTTTAAATTGTGTAGAAAAGTCTACCAGTTAAACTACAAATTGGAATCTCTATAACAGTGGTCAGAAAACTTTTTCTATAATAGACCAGATAATATTTTATGCTTTGTAGAATATAGGTCTTTGCATCAACTTCTCAATTTGGCCCTAATAGCACCAAAGCAGCCATAAATAACAAGTGATAAAAGTTGCAATGTTTCAACAAAAGTTTACTAACAAGAACAAAAAAAAAAATTGTGTGTCCAGATTTGATCTTCAGGCAATAGTTTATCAACCTCTGATCTACAATCCTGAAATGGCACCAGATACTCTGTATCTAATTATTTATAAATGTAATCTACTGGCAAAAATACAAACAAATTAATTGGAGTCAAAATATATATGTTTGTTATCAGTAATGTTTAGCCATACTAAATCTGACAATTAGTTGAAATCAAATAGGTTATTATTTACTTTTTGCCCTATATCTTAGTGCATAAAACAGTCCAGTAATATCTTTGGATAAAAATCATTAAATTGTAACTTTAAATTAAAACATTATCGTTACATTCACAGTACAGCCCAACAAAAAATAGATAAAAATATTAGTTTATTGGCTAAAAATAATTCTTAACTTTAAATTATAGAAAAGGTTTTGTAAAGGGTGTTTTGACTCAGTGACAAGTCTGACTTTATTAAAGTATGTTCAACTATTGCTTTTCAATACTGATGGTAAGAAAAAGTATATCACAAGAAATGAAATATATATATATATATATATATATATATAATAAAGCACGCACAAAAAAGTGAAGTGTAAAGGAAAAGCACTAAACCTCACACAAAAGTCAGTGGGAACCTCTTGCTTACTACTCAAAATATTTTTGTTTGACACTTTATCATTTTTCTCATTTCTTAAATGTCAGCAATTCATTATATGGTAGCTTTAAAAGAGAAAGTAATTGTCTACAACTAATGTTAGAACTCATTGTTCTAGAAATGCAGTTGCAATCATAGATATTATGCTATCTGAGTATAATCTTAAGGGCACAATTTTTATTTTTTTATTCTAAATTGGTTGTATTAAGATGGTCATGATAATTTATTTGTATGCCATCACTCAAACTATTCAGTACAATAAGCAGTTATATCAGTACTAAAATGCTATTTCTTCAAATCATTACTCAGTGATAATTCATTAACATTATTTCATTTGTAAAAGCAAATGTATTTTTTGTTCCAAATTCTGATTATGTTGAGAGGATCTCATAAGATAGAATACTTGACAACAATTTACATGCTGAAAATTGTACAAATGTGAGTTGTTGCTATTATTTCTCTAATATTCCTTTTGACCAAAAAAAAAAAAAAGCCATTTGCTAAATTGACAATTTAACCACTCAGAAAATAATGACTGCTTTATTACATTCATAAGCAATAACTTGTAACCAGTCAGTTGTGCTCAAAGGCCAAAATCTCCATATATCAGAAGAAATAAGTGTAATAACTCAATATATATTACTCAGATACACCTTAGGTATTAATTGCTATGTTCAACATAATAAATGTGCATTTTATCCCTACAGAAATGTTTGTTTATTCCTAGTATGCATAGAGCTAAAATAGAATGAGTAAATCTCTGCTTAATTATCATGAAAGATAAGAAGCCCACCTCAGTTTATCTCCTCACTTCAGTAGACTTTCATATACTACTTACATATGTAAATAGGAAAAGGGAGTCTTCAAATCCAATATACATTAAGTTTTATAAATCACATACCGGATTTTATTTATAGAATTCAACAACTAAATCCAAAAAAGCACTAAAGACTTTATGTTCATTCAATATAGTCAACCCTTCTTAGAGATGTCCTACATTTGAATAAAGAAAATAGGGAAAGGTCTTCAAGAGAATCCCTATATTTTTTAAAAGGCCAGAAAATCTTGAGGCTTCAAGCTCGCCCTGACCAGAAGGATGCCCTGAAGTTTCTAAATGTGGCTCCCAGGCAGCAAAGGAAGAAAAAGTCAAGACACACTGGGGCTCCCCAGGATTGGCCTCTTGGCATCCTTTTAGCTCTCTGTAAGCACTCCCTTGGCCTGTTATTTCTTTCCCCATCACTTCAGAGAACTAGTTTATGCAAACCTCTCTACTCTGCGCACATGTGTTTGTAAGAGAAACGTCAAATATAAGCCATTTGAATGGGTGGCTCAAAGGACCTTTATGTTTCTACTAATGTAGTTAAATGGGTCAATAAAAAATATGGTTGACGATCCTTGATCAAGAATATCTTAAACTGTAATGGCACTACAATCCCTAGTCTGTCCAATCTGAGCCATATTTAAAAAAAAAAATTAAATGCACCATATGGTTTCCATATAATGACAGATTATTTTTCCAATGTGGTAACCCTGCAGATCAGTTCCAAATAGTTATAAATGCATGCCTTTAAGTAACACCATGTCTACTGCTGTGGTACTGGTTTTTAAGGAACACAGATATGTTCAGGTAAAATCATATATATTATACAGAGAAGATCTCTCAGATTTTACTCTTAGCATGTGTTTCCTCAATTACAAAGTAGACATTTTTTCTGAATTTGCTGATATTTGAGAAACAGCCATTCTGTTGGTAAATTATACTATACAATAAATTGTAATTTGATATTTTTACAAGTATATTTTCTTATTTATGCTCTGGTCCTTGCCTTCTTTTAAGGGTGTAATGAAACATTTGCTAGCAATTTAAATGTAGCACAATGTGCTATAGAAATAGCAATGAACATTAACAATATTCATATGGTAACAAACAGCTTAAAATAGCAAGTAATTCCTTTAAATATCCACTTATTATAAAATGCTTATACATGATAAAATTGGGTCAGAGTATTTTCAAGTTAAACAACAGCTTACTCTCCCTCCCTGTAAGCTCTGTCTTTACTGATATAGTTCATTTTCATTTTTGTTGCTAACATGTATTTTAGCTGCAGAAATTTGTCCCCTACCCTAAATTTTTGTTCCTTCACTTCCCCATCATTGCCACATTCTTTAGTCTGTTTTTAACACCTCTCAATTCTGCTTTTATATTTTCTAACAATGTTTTACTGATTCTATAAGAGTTATCAAATAACAGAGAAAGAAATAAACTCTTGTAGATTTTTTTTTTAAATCCTAAAGTTTTGGAGGGTATTATCACGCTTGAAAAATGATGTATTTAAGCACATTTAAATTTTGAGAAAATTTCATGTAACTGGAATTGAGCTTTCTTCCACATCACTTTATTCAGGTGTTTTCTGTCAAAACTGTGTATGTATAGTATTTAACCCTAACACTATTAATATATATCAGCTTGTGGTTACATTATCCTCACTATTTCAACTAGATGTATTGATCAATCTAAGTAGTTTAATGCCTACTGTTATCAAAGATCTTTCTTTTAAAGTAGTGCTAACTTTCAGATTTAAAAGAAAAAAAAAAAAAAGCTTTTCTTTTTCCTTTTCAATTTTCCAGATGTTACAGTCACTAGAGTGATGATGTTAGCAATCTGGTATTAAGATTTAGAAATCTCATTTTATGATGTGATAGGGACTTTTATAAAGACTCCATTATTCACTCTGAAAAAATAAATTGACATGCTAGTCCCATCACCCAGTTTTTGGTTTACATCACAAAACTGTTATCTCTTTCATTTCAACTAGATAGTAACAAAATTTTCAAAGAACGGTTTTGTTGATTTTCCAATTCTCTCAAACTTTGCAATATTAAATCACTGTCCTATTTGCATATGAATACCTTACAACAGTTTCTTTTTAAAGATACTGTGGTAGTTATCATCCCTGGGAATTAATCCAAATAACAGTCTCTGAAGATGGCTTTCTTTAGTATCTAATCAAAAGCATCAATGCCGTGACAGCAACCCTGCTGGGAATCCTGTCAGATTTCATTTATCTGAACACATTGGATAAGAAAGTCAATGGGTAAGTGGTTTCAACTAACCATTTTCTCTTCTTTTTCATTGGGTTTCCAAAATTATTTTGTAATGGGAAAACAAACCAGTTATCAAGTATATACATGGGATATATGATGTAATTTCATCTTGCCCTTATTTGGTCACTATGAACCATCTTCTCAAAGTCTTATTTGAAATTATATTTTGTAGCTTTACAAACGAGTATTGTTCAGAATAAGATCCCATTCTTTCCAATCATTCTCCCTCCCAAGTCTTTCCAATTTCATGGCTCATTGGCTTGACCCTCCTAAAAAAAAAAAATAAATAAAATAAAAAAAAATAAAAATCTAAAACAAATGACAGTTCTTTTAGACCCATGTTGTGTAGAGGTTGTAGGCACAGGACTTTAAATATATTCTGGAAAAATTCTCATCTAATCCTCAAAGGTTACAAGTGTGGCACATAGCAAACAATTATACCCAAAATAATTCTAAACACTCGCTCAACACAATCAATGCAACAGCACTGGACAAAAATTCCACCCATAAAATGATTATATAAATCCAATTGTTTAAGTATGGGATATGTGCATGAAAAAAACAATCATCTAATCTATACACACATACCAGTGTGGGATTTATGGACTAGGATATAAATGCACAAAGGTTATAGATAATCTCATGCTGGAATAATTAAGAAAGTTTCCCTAAAGCCAATATCAGGAGGGCTTTGGGACCTAATAATAGGTAGGTAAGTAGGATAAATGAATTGAAATTATTTCAATCAAGAGGACAAAGACAATAAGAAAAGTTCTGGAAATGGTAGAGAGAAAAAAGCATATTGTGGAAGTGAAAAAAAATCCAGATTTTTAAACAGTTGAAAAAAATAAAAGTGGGTTAGATATGGAAAGATTTTAGAAAGTATTTCAAATCAGATTGAATTACTGGAAGGTGCAGACATATTATTGTGCAGGGATATAATAACATAAGCATAAGGCAGAAATTAGGTAAATTATATATAAAATAGACAATGACTAATATCCTTTTTGGCATTATTATTTAACTTTTAAATTTTGAGATTGGACAAAATCTCTTAATTTCTTCATAGCTCTAACAATTTAAGGACATACTTAACCAAAAAAAAAAAATGCAAGATAATATGCAATGGGTATGGAGGGGGGAAAAATCCATTTCTTTCAAGTGAAGAAGACAAAAAATTCTTAATGGGAACTGAGGCACTTTGAAAACATCTTAATGTGTGAGGGAAATTTAGAAAATTGAAATGGAAAATAAGGACATTTGAGATTTAGAAATAGTGAAACTTTCTAGAAGATGCATTGTGATATACAGATGAACAGAATCTTTTGAGATTTAGAAATAGTGAGACTTTGCTAAAGCTTTTCATTTTCCCTTCCTACCAGAAAATCATATTTTAGTCACATGTAATAGAAAGTGGATTCAAATATCTTATCCTGGAAACTGAAATATCTACTTTTTACAGGACATTTTTCTGGATAGGAAAGAATAAGCACAAATAGTTGAGAGTTGAAGATACATGTATTTTAATGATCGATTTTTCCAGCATGAGATCATCTCTAACTCTATGCATTTATTTCCTGATTCATAAATTCCCACACTGTTCGGGCAGTGAACAAGAAGTGATGGGAATACATGGATTAGCTAGCATGCACTTTTGTCCATTTTGATTTAACAATCAAGGCCAATTGTAAATGTTTTCCAGATTACCTCTCTTTATCCTTTACACTACTATAAACCTAAACTCCTACAAGTAAGCTAAGGTAAAACAAAAAAAAAACAAACAAACAAAAAAAACAAAAAAACAAGTCCATAACCAACAATTCCTATTTCTTAAATTTTATCTGTGAAGGTATCAGCAGGGTCCAGGTAGACAAGAAAAACTAAGTCTACCCACCTAAGATAGGAAAAACCAAATGCACTCACTTACAATTTTATGTCATGGAAAATGTTATTATTATTTGGAAACTTAAAGCTTTCAATGAGAGTAGCATTGTCAATGCTGATAGTTACACTATAAATAGACTAAACAAAGTTCAAAAAAACTTTGTTTACTATCTATCAATCAAATAAATACTTGCAAGTATCTATTACCTATTAACACTCTGGTACTGCTCTGTAACTAGAAAGTCCCATTTGTGAAGCTTTAATGCTCTTATAAAGGGCTCAGGGTCATGACACTGATTACAGTTTTCACACTACCTTCTTACCTTATTTTCTAAGTTTATGTAGCATCTAAGATTTATCCAAGAACATTTCTTAAAATAAAACCAATTCATGTTACTACTCTTTATAGCTTCTTATCCTTGACAACTATAATGACATTAATTTTAAAAGATTTATGTTTTTTTCTTGTTATTTATCATCTTTCAAGTTTTCTTTCTCCAACTAGATAATCAGTTTCTTTACTTTCATAATTTTTGCCTTTGCTTTTACCTATAATACTTTGCTGGAAAGACAGCATTCAGTAGTTTTTGGCTTAATGAGTAATAGGATCAGAATTTTAGATGGGATATAGCATTTATGTGATCAAGGCACCTTCATTTTATAGCTAAAAATATGGGGACAGACTCAGAGAGATTAAGAAAAGCTAATCAAGATTTCTCACCTCATTGATGGCAAGAATTTTATCTCAAGATTTTCATATTTATTATGTCATCAAATAAATGTTTAACTAAGTACCTTCTAAGACATAAGAATGATACAAGGAAAAAGGTGAATAGGTCACCTACTCTCAGAGTGTCAGCCTAATGTATAGAAATAGAAAATAAAATGTGGTAAAAAAGCTTAATATTATTTAAGTACAATGGGGCAACATCTCTCCTAGACTCAGAGAGTCAAACAAAATTTTGTTGGGGGAGATATGTGTCGTTTGAAAATAGAAGAGCAAGTTAACAAACTTAAGTCTGAGATATAGAAGACAGTCCACCAAAAAGGAAAAGGGTGATTGAGTGAGCAGAGAGAGACTAGGGTGTGTACAAATTATGAATGACCTTGAAAATTTACTAGTGCATTTATAATCTTCTGAAACCATTATGAGAGCATAAGTAGGAAGGCTTTATTAAATTTGTCTTACAGAATGATAAATCTGACTATGAAATGGGAAATGAGTGGGGCAGAGGAGTCAAAGTCATAAAACCAGAAAACTAGTTGAACTATTATAGTAATCTACACATACAGTGATAGTTTTGATTTAAATTTGAAAAGCAGTGAGGCTGCCTAGTATTAGAAAGTAGATCTTCCTTATTGCATTTATATTACCAGGATGAGAAAGAAAAATGCATTTGACTGTTAAAAATAAATAAACCTTGGCAAGCAACAATTTCATATTGTGACATTAAGGCTATAAACCTTAATTATTGAAACAACTGGTGGCAGTCCACTGATGGGGCAACATTGTTTCAGCTCAAAAGACTTCAGTACTAAACAAGATCATGACCTCAATGTTAGGGCTGCTTTGCCAACCATGGATAGACATTGCTTATTTCAAAATGGCAAAGAATTTTAAAATAAGCATGCTCAGTATTCCACAATACCAGAATAGTCTATTTACTTAAAGAGTCCCCCACTCATTCATAAATAAGTGCCAAAATACCAGCCAAGTTCTTGATTCTTCAAGCCAATACTGACAAGTTTTGTGGTTGTGCAGTTGCTCCTGTGCCAAACTATTTTTTTTTTTTTAAATTATTATGAGGTCGGAACACTGGGAATGCCAAAGAGGTTAACTAAGATGGTACAATACAATTGCATGCTAATTCAAATTTGTTCATTACCAAGCAAGAGAATGCTATTATTTCTTTTTAAGATTTATTTATTTATACATACAAGAAGTAGGTACAGGTCAGAGGTGCTAGGGGTGAGAGTATTCACCAAAGACAGAATGGGGAGCAAAACAGGCAGACAGACCGAAAGCACTGCTGAGAGGAGCAGCAGGTGAGACAGGAGAGGTCTGCTGTGCCATATGGGTAGCTCCCTGGCTGGGGATTGAACTCGTGCTGCAGAGGCTGTGGATAGCTTCACAGTGCTGTGCTTAACATGTGTGCCATCAGGGAGGCCCCCTATTTATTTTTTTTAAGTAAGTACTTAGGTGAAAAAATTCCAAAATTTCACTTCAAAAAAATCAGTACAATTTTTTATTCACGCAGTAATACATTATGACCATGAATTCTGAGAAAAAAATAGCTCTAAAATCAGAAAAAAAATATTTAGTTGTCATACATAGCAATA
>NW_023603640.1:0-6189 GCF_014898055.3 Talpa occidentalis | reverse complement strand
ACGCCACCAACTGACCTCAGAGCTGGCCTTGAGTAACTAGAGTCTCCTCAGCCTCCGTGAGTCCTCAGTGTCCCTCTGCCCAGTCTCCGGTGTTCCAGGGGCCCTGCCCACAGGAGAAGCCCAGGGAATGGAGGCTTGGCTGGGCACTAGCCCTGGGGCTGAAGTGCAGCTGTACCCAGCCTGGCATGAGCCACAGGAGAGCAGGCCCAGGGCACTCCCTGTCATCATGGTGCCTCCGAACCCAGACGCAGCAGCTGCTGGACCCATGTCTCAGCTCGGCAGTGAGGCCCCTGCATCCGGCCCAGATACCCTGAAGTGCTCAGGGCAGGCAGCGTCAGGACCACTGAAACTGGCTCTGGCCACGCCTCCCTGAGCAAATGGCCAAGAGCCTGCCCCGAGCTCAGGGCAGTTGTGGTCTGGGCAGGGGCTGGGGTTTTACTTTGGGACAAGGTGCCAGGATTGTAAATGAACCCAATGGGCAGTGCCCTCCAGAACCCACAGGGCTGACTCTTCACCAGCTGCATGCAAGGCTGGAACCCCTGAGCACTGAACATGGAGCATCCGATGGGTGCTTCACCAACAACAACAACGGCGAGCACTGGAAATGATCCATCAGGCTTGAAGGCAGGACCATGAGAGGATATAAGCATGTGCAGGCACCAGCTCGGACAGATAAATTGGCTTCAGAAGAGGATGCACGTGGCAGCTTCAGAAGAGAAGCAAGAGCTGATGGCTGCCACACCTCCCCAGACAGAGTTGTCATGGCTTCAGGACCTCTATAGACTTGAAGACCCCCGGAGAGACCTCCACAGAGACCCTGCTCCTGCACCTGCCTCAGGCCCTGCTCTGGCATCTCCTGCAAAGAGTGCCTGGGCCTCAGCCCGGTCTCTGCCGACTGTTTGCAGTTGGCGGGCGCGAACACCCAAGAGCTGGAACACTGGTGTTGCTGTCACCGCCTGCGGGGCGCGGGTGCTCACCTACCTATTCCCTGGTGGGCTGGCGCCTGTGTCTGGCCTCCTTGAGAACTCTCGATGGTCCAGCCATGTCTGGCCCGGCATTCTGGTGCTGTCCAGCCTTTCTGCGGACTATTGCTGTGGGCTCTGCCACGTGGGCTCCTCCAGGGACATGGGATTTGATCTTGATTCCTGGTTCCCCCGTGCTTACCCCTCCCTGTCCTCTGCCCATGCACGAGAAACCCCTGGTGTTCCAAGCCACAGCCCATGAGCCCACGTGATGGGTGTCACCTGTGTCCCTGAGGTGCAGGACACCAGAGCCCGAACGGGACGGGCCGTGGACACAAATCCCTGGCTGGGCCGTGTGCCGGCCAGAATAGAGGGGCAGGGGCATCTGTTTCCATTGACAGGGCCTGTGGGGGTGAGGCCCTCCCCTCATTGTCTGCAAGAAACTCCAGAATCACCATCAGTTTGTGGGGCTGCAGCTTCTGGGACTGCTCATCAGGGCGGTCCCTCGCTTGCTCCGGCTCTCGCCTTTCCCTCCTGCGCGTGCAGGGGACGAGTCCCCAGCGTGCCCGCCCATGAGCTCATTTGTCGTCTGTGACCCAGGACCTGGGGGCCTGTGAGGACTCGGGAAAACCACACCTGGGAGATGGTCCCCTACTCTGCTGTGTTAGAGCCCAAGACACATCCACCCCGAGGACATGCCGGACAGCGCTGCTGCGGGCCTGACCCCCATTGTAAGGTCAACACCAGTCCCTCCATCAGACACGACAGTTCAAATGTTGTTACATTTCCGGCACTGAGATAATCGGCCTTTTTAAATAAAAATATTCTGAGAGACACGAACAAATTCCCATGTCAGAAGACCCAGGTGCTTCCCCGTCTCGCTCCTGGGGGATTTCTTGGTTGCCCTCCCTCCCCTCCTTCCCACATCCCGTCCACCTGCCAGGCCCAGGGTGTGCCTGGGGTGGCGCGTGACTTTCCCGCTCCCTGTGGATGGGGCTTGTCCTGGCTCTCAAGCGGGGCCACCCCATCCCTGCGGGGTCAGGGGGGTGATGTGGCTGAGGGGACCAGGTCCTGCCGCGGAGCTCCCCGGCGCATGATGCGCCTGACCCAGGGGGCTCATTACCGGGGCTGCCGAGAAGCCCATGGGACAGAGACAGGGGCCCGGGAGGCCCCTGAGCTGCGGGCGAGGACGCGTACAGGCCAGGACCGGGAGGGGGAAGTCGCAGACCCCGTGGCAGGTCTGTCTGGCGGGGACCAGGCAAGAGTCACCGCTTGGGAGCCCCGAGCGTGTGGCTGTCACCCATAGGTGGACCGTCCCTCCCGCCCTGTCCGCCGCCACACCTGAGCCCTGCGGGAAGTAGCTGCAGAGAACCACCTCAGCTCCTCGGTGGAGAGGGGGCAGGACAATGACCGGGAGGGCAGCAGCGGGAGGTCACCCTCTCAGCACTAGGAGCAGGGGTAAAGGCAGACAGTCATCAGACGGCGACACGGGGCGGGGACAACCCACCCACTGCCCTAATGAGTGAGGTAGGCACCGACAGGAACAGACTCGGGGCCATTCAGTGTCCACTTGTCCAAAACGTGTGCCTGGAGCTGCAACTGGCCAGTGTTTTGCAGGGACTGGGCGTTGGAACCCCACAGGCTAGATTTGGGACATCCTTGACAGTTTGTGTTCCTGGGAGTTCTTGGAGGTCCCGCACTTGAAAGGTATATGGACTGGGCTTGCAGTCGGCAGAAGATGGACCGGGCTCAGGGTTTCAGGGGTGCCCTTGCACGGACATGGTGAGATGTGAGGAGACTGCTCAGGGAGCTGTGGTCAGTTGAACTCTCTGCCCTTCGGCATCTCCCACAGGCGGCGTGGACAGTGGCGCACCTGCGGGTCACAAGCTTGAGAGGCCGAGCAGAGCAGGAGCTGAGATCCCTGCCGGGAGACGCTGGACAGAGCATGGAGAGTGGTCAGTGGGGAAGGACAGCACTGGTCATCCGCAGAGAGACACCGTGGCCAGGCACTGGCGGATGGTCCTGGAGTTTATTCCTCTAGACTTTCATGCAGTGATGGCTCCAGGGGGATGAATCTCACCATCATGACAGAATTCATCCTCCTGGGGTTCCCCACCCAGGGGACCATGGGCTTCTTGCACCCGCTGCTCTCTCCCTGGTCTGCCTGTACGCCCTGCTGGGGAACGGGCTCATTGTCCTCATCACCACCTGGACCGGCACCTCCACACCTCCATGTACTTCTTCCTGAGGAGTCTGTCCTTCTCGAACCTCTGCCTCATCACAGCCACGGTCCCCAAGTCCATTGCCAACTCTCTGAGCACAGCAGCTCCATCTCCTTCCCGGGCTGTGTCCTCCAGGTCTTCATGATGGTTATTTCAGCAGTTGCAGAGATGACCCTCCTCACAGTGATGAGCCTTGACTGCTATGCTGCCATCTGCCACTCCCCGCACTATGACATCATCATGAGCAGGGACGGTGTGCAGCATGACAGCTGTGTCCTGGCTGGGTGGGGGTCTCTATGCTGTGATGAACACAGCTGGAACCTTCTCCTGTCCTACTGCAGGTCCAACGTGGTCCACCAGTTCTTCTGTGACATCCCCCAACTTTTGGCTATTTCCTGCTCAGGAAAGTTAATGAACGAACTTGTCTCCATTCTCATTAATGCAGTGATGGATTCCTGCTTTTTACTTTCATCATTATTTCCTATGTTCACATCATCTCTGCTGTCAGGAAGATCCCATCCACAGAAGGTAAGGCCAAAGTCTACTCCACCTGCCTTCCCCACCT
This sequence comes from Talpa occidentalis, assembly GCF_014898055.3. Classification (NCBI taxonomy): domain Eukaryota; kingdom Metazoa; phylum Chordata; class Mammalia; order Eulipotyphla; family Talpidae; genus Talpa; species Talpa occidentalis. The sequence continues at coordinate 2,440 of NW_023603640.1, read as the reverse complement.
GCTGGTTGTGGTGCTGTTTGTCTGTACTGCATTCTTTGCTTATCTGAAGCCGACCTCAGAGACCCCGTCCATGTCTGACCTGGTCATTTCTATGTTCTACACGCTGGTGCCCCCCACCTTAATCTCGTCATTTACAGTCTGAGGAACCAAGCCAGGAAGTCAGCTTTGGGGAGACTGATGCAGGGGAGACGCACCTAAATGTAATAGGAAGATGACTTCATGACTCTATGACAAGACATTTATTTTAAGTTATTGAAATATACTCCTTTCATATTGTCTAATTACATATAATTCCATTGCACAATTTAAAAATATTTGCGCATTTTAAAATTATATTTACAGTGACTTCATATAGTCTGCTGCTCGTAGACTCTATTTGCATTGATTGCTCCTCTTTGTTACACTTAGATGTTTTTTATATTCTCTGTACAATGCAGGTCACTGAACTTCCAGACACTCTTTGCTGGTCTCCATTTCTGTGCTCCTGGCAAGAGAGGTGATGGTTGGGTTTCATCGCAGTCATGAGCAGAAGTTCTTTCACGGGGGTAGCATCTCCAGTCTCTAAGGCAGCTTCCCCTTTAATGTTTTCTTGATCATGGGTGGATCAGGGGCTACGGGCAGGACAGAGATCCCTTTACTTAGTAGGTGGGGCCTTCATAGCATAAATAAGGCCTGAGGATCTGAAGTTAGAATCTGAGTAGTCAAGACCTTTGTCTCAAAGGACAGACACATGACGTGGTGGAGACAACCTGGAAGCTCTGGTGTGGGCGCCACCCACATTTGCCAAAATCACACTCACCCATGGTGGACACCAGAAATAAGAAAGTTAGGTTCATGTGCATTATAATTACGAAAAAAATTCCAAAATGCACTGAATAGGAATTTTTGAGATACAATAAGAGAACTTAACAAGTTATGATGGTCAAAACAAAATGATAGCTAGTAGCCTGCCTCGTATCTAGTATTTCCAGATATGTGTTAGGAATGCCATCCATGACCTCACACCACAATTTACAGAAGTGTTATCCCATTTATTTCATCCCCTAGAGTGAGCGGGATGGCAGGACAATGCCCTGGCCGGGCAGGTCATCAAGAGAAATCTTACCTAGAATATCTGCATTTCTTACAAGCACATTGAAATGAAAAAAACTCATCAGATTTACGTACAATGAAATGATACTATCATTTAGTATACTTGTAAAGACATGTAAGGAATTGAAGGAGATTTAAATTTGGGAAGTGAAATGCCCCCATGATTGTCACTTGCTGTCTGGCCTCAGCTCCTCTCTGCTGACTGCATCCACTTTTGCTTTTCCGTCTGTGATGGCCAATATTTGGAAATTTCACACCAAAATATTTCATGACAAAAATATAGTTCCAACTGGATATCAGACATTTAAATCATTATCAAACAGTTCACCTTGCAAGGAGGCTGACCTTGCTCAGGTGAGATCCATGTGGCACAAAGTAAATATGGAGGCTGCCAGGAAAGGTTAGAAAATGGCAACATCTGGATATTTGAAATCTGGGATGACAACTTGGTGTTGTTCTTTTAAGTGAATGGTATTTTTAACTTTTCTCTGATAAATTAATTTCTTAATATCAATTCTTGATACTGTTGTAGTTCACTGGTGGGACATAATGAGAATTTAATATGTATATTAATAACCTGAATCAGAGCATTATACACATTTATTAGAATATTCATTGCCAACTTTGTTATTATTAAAATATTTAAGTAATAAACATTAAATGTCTCAAGATTCTATGAATTTAAAAATGTAAGCACAATGAAAATTGTTGTGGGCACCAAGGTAATATGCATTGCGAACTCTAAAGACTCCACTGAAAAACAAATTAAATTAAATATGCCACTTCAGTATACTTGAAAAGTACAAAATTGAACATGGCAGTGAGGAAATGCTGCGAGGAAGACCTCCCATAAAAAATAAAGTTAATAGGGAGGAAAAGCAGCAGGTCCCTGCAAGAACTGGGACATGAAGATAAACGGGCAACTCTGGCAAACTGCCCAAAAAAGAAAGTAGCCATAAAAGAGGACTAAAAGGGAGGATCCCTCAGACCCCTGCTACTCTCCCCCCCACAAAAAGTCGGCACTCTCCCATCAACAGAAAGGAGGGAAAAAACTAAAACAGCCAACAAGAACAAACTATGCATCAAGGGGGACTGTGAGTGGAAAGGAACTGTTTCAGGCACTGCACCCTGTGAACTGGAACTGTGGAGAATGGTGCAGTAATTGCTATGGAGGTGAGCGAACGGCTCCAGGTGCCATTAGAGGAAAACAAGGACTCCATGGTGACCTACAAATAACCCAAGGCCTGCTGGTAAGCTTGTGCGGAAAAGCAGTGCTCAAAGAGCATATGCAGATTGGGAATCCTGGCTGCCCAGGTCGTGGTGCCTGCGACCTAGGCCTGCTGGGAGA
>NW_023603638.1:0-6193 GCF_014898055.3 Talpa occidentalis | reverse complement strand
GTTATTTTTTTTTTTTTTTTTTAATAAATTTTATTGTTATATTCCCCATACAATTGCCGCCCCATTCTGACCCCAATCCCTCCCCTCCCGCCCCCGCCCCCCTAAAGTGTCTCTGGTTCATAGTTTTTTGTTGATTTTGATTTTCACTTTCTTATAGTTTTTCATTTTCCTGGTCCATTATTTAAGTTTTCTAGATTCCTGCTATGAGTGAGACCATCCGGTATTTTTCTTTTTCTTTTTGGCTTATTTCGCTGAGCATGATCCCTTCCAGCGCCATCCATGTTGCAGCAAATTGCATGTGTTTATCTTTTTTGAATGCTGAGTAATATTCCATGGTATATATGTACCACATCTTCTTGATCCAGTCATCTATTTTTGGGCATTTGGGTTGTTTCCAAAGCTTAGCTATTGTAAACAGTGCTGCTATAAACATAGGGGTGCAGGTGTTCTTTGGAATTGATGTTTCTGTGTCCTTTGGGTAAATACCTAGGAGTGGAATTGCTGGGTCATATGGAAGCTCTATGTTTAGTAGGTCCAGAAATCTCCACACAGCTTTCCACAGTGGTTGGACCAGTTTGCACTCCCACCAACAGTGCAGAAGAGTTCCTTTTTCTCCACACCCTCGCCAACATTTGTTGTTGCTAGTTTTTTTAATATGTGCCATTCTCACTGGTGTAAGATGGTATCTCATGGTAGTTTTGATTTGCATTTCCCTGATGACAAGTGATGTTGAACATTTTTTCATATGCCTGTTGGCCATTTGCATTTCCTCTTCAGAGAAGTTTCTTTTAAGCTCTTCTGCCCATTTTTTGACTGGATTATTTTCTTTGTTGTTGTTGAGTCTCATCAGCTCTTTGCAGATTTTGTGATCAGTCCTTTATCATTAGTGTTGGGTGCAAAATGTTCTCCCAGTTGGTGGGGTTTCTCTTTGTTTTTGTTATTGTCTCTTTTGCTGTGCAAAAGCTCTTTAATTTGATATAGTCCCAGCTGTTTATCTTTGCCTTCACTATCACTGCTTTGGGTGATGTGTCTGTAAAGATGTCTTTGATGTGCAAATCACGTAGTGTTTCGCCTATATTTCCTTCTATATATTTTATGGTTTCAGGTCTTATGTCTAGTTCTTTAATCCATTTTGAGTTGATTTTTGTGTATGGTGTGAGGTGGTGGTCAAGCTTCATTCTTTTGCATGTAGCGACCCAGTTTTCCCAGCACCATTTATTGAACAAACTTTCTTTGCTCCAATGCATAGTCTTTGCTCCTTTGTCAAAGATTAGTTGACCATAAATCTGTGGGTTTATTTCTGGATTTTCTATTCGATTCCATTGGTCTGTATGTCTGTTCTTGTTCCAATACCATGCAGTTTTGATGATTATGGCTTTGTAGTATAGTTTGAAGTCTGGGAGTCTGATGCCTCCATTCCCTTCTTTTTTTTCAGGAGAGCTTTGGCTATTCGGGGTTTTTTGTGATTCCATATGAATTTCATCAATAATTGTTCTATTTCTTTGAAGAATGACATTGAAATTTTGATTGGAATAGCATTGAATCTGTATATTGCTTTTGGAAGGATGGCCATTTTAATAATGTTTATTCTTCCAATCCATGAGCAGGGGATGTCTCTCCATTTCTTTGTGTCTTCTTCTATTTCTTTTAACAGTGTTTTATAGTTTTCTTTGTATAGGTCCTTTACCTCTTTTGTTAGATTTATTCCCAAATATTTGATTTTTTTTGTTTCAATAACAAAAGGGATGGTCTTTTCGATTTCTTCTTCTTCAGATTTATTGTTTGTGTATAGGAAGGCTACTGACTTTTGCGTGTTGATTTTGTATCCTGCCACTTTACTGAACTGATTGATGAGTTGAATTAGCTTTTCTGTGGAGTTTTTGGGGTTCTCTATGTATAATATCATATCGTCTGCAAATAGTGATAGTTTGACTTCTTCTTTTCCTATTTGGATTCCTTGGATGTCTTTCTCTTGTCTTATTGCCCTGGCTAGGACTTCCAGTATTATATTGAAAAGCAATGGTGAGAGTGGACATCCTTGTCTTGTTCCAGATCTTAATGGAATTGCTTTCAGCTTTTCACCATTGAGAATGATACTGGCTGTTGGCTTGTCATAGATGGCCTTTATGATGTTGAGGTATGTTCCTTGTATCCCAAGAACTTCAAGGGCTTTTATCATGAATGGGTGTTGCACTTTGTCGAAAGCTTTCTCAGCATCTATTGATATTATCATATGGTTTTTATATTTCTTTTTGTTGATGTGTTGGATAACGTTGATTGATTTTCGGATGTTAAACCATCCTTGTGCCCCTGGAATGAATCCAACTTGGTCGTGGTGAATTATCTTATGGATACATTGTTGGATTCTGATAGCTAAAATTTTATTGAGGATTTTTGCATCAGTGTTCATTAGGGAGATTGGCCTGTAGTTTTCCTTTTTTGTGTTGTCCTTGTTCGGTTTTGGTATTAGTGTAATGTTGGCTTCATAGAACGTGTTTGGTATTGTCCCTTCCTTCTCAATTTTTTGGAAGAGTTTGTGAAGGATAGGCACTAATTCGTCTCTGAATGTTTGGTAGAATTCATTTGTAAATCCATCAGGTCCTGGGCTTTTGTTTTTGGGGAGGTTTTTGATTACCATTTCAATTTCGCTAATTGTAATTGGTCTGTTTAGGTGTTCTATTTCTTCTTTATCTAGCTTTGGGTGATTGTAGAGTTGTAGGAATTTGTCCATCTCCTCTAGATTGTTAAACTTGTTTCCATATAACTGTTCATAGTAGTTACTGATTATTCTTTTGATTTCTGCTGTGTCCGTTGTGATTTCTCCTCTTTCATTGATGATCCTGTTTATTTGTGCTTTCTCCTTTTTTCCTTTGTGAGCCTGGCTAGGGGTTTGTCTATTTTATTGATTTTTTCAAAGAACCAGCTCTTGGTTTCATTGATCTTTTGGATTGTTTTTTTAGTTTCAATTTCATTTATTTCTGCTTTGGTTTTATTATTTCTTTTCTTCTACTGGTTTTGGGGTTTTTTGTTGTTCTTTTTCTAGATCTTTGAGCTTCGAGATTAGGTTGTTTCTTTGCGTTCTTTCTTGTTTCTTGATGTGAGCTTCTATTGCTATATATTTTCCTCTTATTACTGCTTTTGCTGCATCCCATACATTTAGGATATTGGTGTCCTCCTTGTCGTTCAATTCAAAAAATTTTTTAATTTCTTCTTTGATCTCCTCATTAGTCCAATGGTCTTCCAGTAGTGTGGTTTTTAATCTCCATGAGGTAGGAAAGTTCCTTGCCTTCTTTTTATGGTTTATTTCTAGTTTGATGCCTTCATGGTCAGAAAGATGGTTGATATGATTTCAATCTTGGTGTATCTGTTGATGTTTGTCTTGTGCCCCAGTATGTGATCGATCCTGGAGAATGATCCGTGTGCGCTTGAGAAAAATGTGTACTCCGTTTTTTGGGGTTTAGTGTTCTATAGATGTCTGTTAAGCCAATTGCTCTAGGTCCTTATTTAGAGCTTTGGTTTCTTTACTTATTTTTTGTCTTGTTGATCTATCCATTGTTGATAGTGGTGTGTTGAAGTCTCCCACTACGTATGTGTTTTCTCTGATGTCTGTTTTCAGAGAGGACAACAGTTGTCTGATATATTTTGGTGCTCCTTCGTTTGGTGAGTATATGTTAATGAGTGTTATTTCTTCTTGAAGTATTGTCCCCTTGATCATAATGTAGTGACCATTGGGGTCTCTTTTTATCTTTTTGAGTTTGAAATCTGTTTTATCTGATATAAGTATAGCTGTTCCTGCTTTCTTTTTTGGTCCATTTGCTTGTAGGATTGTTTTCCATCCTTTAACTTTGAGCCTATTTTTATCTTTTGTAGCTAAATGTGTTTCCTGGAGACAGCAAAAGGTTGGGTTTTGTTTCTTAATCCAGGCTGCAACTCTGTGTCTTTTTATTGAAGAGTTTAGTCCATTTACATTTAGAGTTAATATTGATATGTTAACATCTGTATTTGCCATTGTGTTTGTCTTTCCTTTGATTTTATTTATTTATTCTTTTAATAACTTTTTTTTTTTTTTGGCCTTCTTTCATTGTTATTCGTCGCTCTGAGGTTCTGGCTTTAGGACTCCTTGTAGTATTTTTTGGAGTGGGGGTTTAGTTGCAATGAAATTCCGGAGTTTCTGTTTGTCTGGGAAGGTCCATATTCTTTCTTCAAAGAGGAAGGAGAGCTTTGCGGGATAGAGTATTCTTGGTTGGCATCTGTTTTCTTGGAGTCTGTTGACTATGTCCCTCCACTCTCTCCTTGCCCGTAGTGTTTCTTCGGAGAAGTCTGATGTCAGCCTGATTGGTTTTCCTTTGAATGTTATCTGTTTCTTCCCTCTTGCCAGCTTCATTATTTTTCCTTGTCCTGGATTCTTGGGAGCTTTACTATTATGTGTCTTGCTGTATTTTTCCTTTCGTCGTGGAAGTTTGGTGTTCTTCTTGCTTCTTGTATATCAATTTTCAGCTCCTTCTTCACATTTGGGAAGTTCTCTTCAATTATCTCTTTGAATATTTTCTCTGTTCCTACATCTCTCTCCTCTCCTTCTGGTATTCCTATAACTCTTATATTTCCTTTCCTCATGGAGTCAGATAGTTCCCGAAGTCTTTCTTCGTTCTTTTTCCTTCGTACTTCTCTTTCCTTTTCTGTTTTGGTTCTTTTTATTTCTGTGTCTTCAAGATTACTTATTCGTTCTTCCATTTCATCTATTCTGCTTTCATTGCTTTTCCCAGAATTCTTTAGTTCTTCCATTAATTCTTTGATCTCCTGCATTTCTTTTACTTCCCTCTTTAGGGACTCAATTTCTTTCTTCTGACCATTGTTTTCCCTCTCTAGGGACTCAATTGCATTCTTCTGATCGTTGATTATTTTTCCCTTATCATTGTTTTCCTTTATGACTTCTGTCAGTTTTTTAATCACGGCAATTTTAAATTCTCTTTCTGGAAGGCTCAGAAATTCTTCCAAGTTATTGTCGTTGCAATCTGGGGGCTGGCTTTCTTTTTGTGGTGTGCTTTTTCTCTGGAGAGTTGCTAGGTTGCGTGTGGTTCTTCTCCTCCCTACTGTCTGTTTTCTAATTTGCCGTATGCGTTGGGACACTGTGTTGTTGGGACTTGCCGGCATCTTGGGTGGGCTTCTCTGTTCCCCTCTGGTTCTTCCAGGAGTCATCTGTCAGTTTCAAGCAGCCTTTACTGGAGAAAGGTCCCTGTTCTAAAATGCCGATGTGGGGACACACTCCCCTGTGCGCCTGGTCTGCCCCGGCGGTGGGTTCCTGCTCCCCTCTGGGCTTGGACTGCAGGCCAGAGGGGTCTGGCGTGGGCGAACTTCCCCCGCTCACCTCTGGCTCCTGAGGAAGCCTTCTGCAGGTAGTCTTTACTGAAGAAATGTCCCTGTTCTAAATGGTGATGTGGGACACAACTCCCTGCGCTTCTGGTCTCAGGCACACTCTTCTGCGCGCCTGGTCTGCCCCGGCTGTGGGTGCTCGCTCTCCCTGTGGGCTCAGACTACTTGTTCAGAAGGGGCCCGGTGTGGGCTAACTCCCAGCTGGCCACTAGCTCCTTCAGTAGCCTGTGCTGGGGTCAAGTCGCTAGGTGGCACCAGAGATCTCTCCTAGAGCCCTTGGGGAGCTGATTTTCCACCCCGTGGGACAGGGAGCAGAGCGGGGATGGTAGGGTACACCTCAACGGCTTTGGGGTGCTGTGTCTGCCTTGTGCCCCACCGTCGTGGGGAACCCACGCCCCTAATTTCGTGCCCCGGGTCTCAGTTCCAAAGCCCTCAGTTCCAGGACGCGGGCTGTAGCCCAGATCAGTGGCGCGGGGAATGGCGCCTTTTGAATCCCGCTCCCCTGCCTGGGCGCCTTGTTCCTGCTCACTCAGGGAGGGCCTCCGCCCGGGTCTCAGTTCCAAAGCCCTCAGTTCCAGGACGCGGGCTGTAGCCCAGATCAGTGGCGCGGGATGGCGCCTTTTTGAATCCGCGCTCCCCTGCCTGGGCGCCTTGTTTCCTGCTCCTCAGGGAGGGCCTCCGCCCGGGTCTCAGTTCCAAAGCCCTCAGTTCCAGGACGCGGCTGTAGCCCAGATCAGTGGCGCGGGAATGGCGCCTTTTGAAATCCCGCTCCCTGCCTGGGCGCCTTGTTCCTGCTCACTCAGGGAGGGCCTGCCGCCCGGGT
>NW_023603634.1:0-6210 GCF_014898055.3 Talpa occidentalis | reverse complement strand
AAAAAAGATTTATTTATTTATACAAGAGCTGGGGTACAGGCCAGAGGTGTGGGACGTGAGAGATTCACCAGAGACAGAGTGGGGAACAGAACAGGCAGACTGACTGAAATACACTGCTGAGGGGAGCAGCGGGCGAGACATGAGAGGTCTGCAGCACAATGTGGGTAGCTCCCTGGCCGGCCAGGGATTGAACCCGTGCTGCAGAGGCTGCAGACAGCTTCACTGCGCTGCGCTCAACCCGCTGCGCCACCGGAAAAACTTAGATTTTAATCAGCGCTCATTTTTACCCAATGCTTAATCACCCTGACTCTTTCATGACTTATCAGAACCCAGTTGACCAGCTCCCAAAACCACCAGCTTCGTCTCCATTTCACAAGTTGGCGACGGACATTGATGAAAAACATGTAAGTAAGCTCAGGAGAACACACTAGAAAGTGTGGTCCCGTCCCCACACACTTTCTAATCTAGTTGTGAAGACAAAATATACGTAGATGAAATGGCTAAGTCACAAGTAAGAAAAACAATTGAATGTGAGCTTATCTACAACAGGGGCTCAAACTTCATTTCACCCTAGGCCCCTCTTTCCAGATATCTAATATAACATAATGTAGGGGAGCAACAGATGCTAAGTGAATTAAACTGAATAGCATGATGACTGAGAGAACAAATGCTTTCCCTGCCTGACTTTTCTCTTGCCACTTTTTAAAAACTATCATTTATTTGGTTTATTGCTTATTCCCCCTCTAAAGGTGAGCACTCTGGGGAAGAGAATTTGTCTGTTTATTCTCTGCACATTCACAGAGTACATGGAATACTCTGTCTGGAATATCGTAGTCACCCAATAAGTACTTGAATGAATGAATGAATGAATGAATGAATGCTTTAGCCATTATTTACCACAGAGGAATATATACATGAGGTGAAGATTCTTGGGGTCATTTGGAATTTCAGATTTAGGGTTAACAACCACAGGATTAAATCCTTACCAAAAATATACCAGGGTTTTGTTTATAATCATGGCAAATTGGAAACAATAATTAAGAGGGGAATGGCTGAATAATTTGTGTTACATCTCTATAATGGTATGTCATAAATCTATTAAAATAATAACAGATCTATATTTTGGTATGTTAAAAGTGATAAGAATAAGATAAGAATACAGTACTGTTTTTGAAACAATTGTAGGGAAAAAAAATTGTAGGGAATTAGAGGTATATGAATAGAAGGATTTACACAGAATGTTCTTACCACATGACAAGGTTATAGGAGGGATTTTCATTTTCTTCTTTCAACCTTTTCATATGCTGAATTTAAAAAGATAATATTCATGCACTGTTTTAAAATCAGGGTAGAAAAGGTATTTTTATTTTTTAAAAGAATCTGTCTGGAATTCCAACTTGAGACACCCTAGGAGCATAGAAACGAGTTGCCTGGAGCCTGATGTAGTTCTGCCCTCATCACCTTTCCACACTCCGCTTCTCTGTCCCTCCCCAGTGGCTCCTGCCTGTGTGATATAAATTATAGCCCATTGTAACGGATCCAGCCAGGCTGGGATTAACTTGCGGGTATTGATTTCAGGTGGTGGTCAGACTCAATAGCCAGCAGTCATTACAGACGCTTATCTCTCCATCTTTCTTCTTGATGAAGCCTGCAGGGGTCTCTAAGGCCTGAACTTGCATCCATGAAGCCCCAAGAACTGCTGTCTCAGGTCCTGACAGGGAGATTCTGGCTCTCGGAGGAGAAATGACTCTGAATTCCATCCCTCATGGATCAAACCAACAGGGTCGTTGTTGGGCTGGTAATGGGAGGGTTAAAATGGAAGCTTGAGCTGCACAAGTATGCCTTGAAGGTCATAAAAAAATAAACAGCAGCACCAAACTAAAGCTGACTCCCCTTACCCAACACCAGGTGACTGAGCTGGTGAAATGAGTGTCCTCTAGTATTGCTATAAGAGTTCCAAACAGCCACCTCTTCACTCTCATTCTATTTTAATTACCAAAGTGTTGAACTAGAGGGAAGATCAGGGATTTCCCTTTAGAGATACAGGATTTACTGTCCAGAGATCTGGGTTGAGGCAGGGCAGCAAGAAGTAGGATTTCTGGATTTCTAGACAGATCACCGAGGACAAGGGCTTACCTTCTCTGAACTTTGATCCTCTTGTCCAAAAAACTGTGTCACACAATTTTAAGGAATCTATGAGATTATAAAATGTGTAACCCCTGCACAGCACATAGTAGGATGCAATAAATGTTCCTGGTTCTGTCTGTGTCTACGGGGTCTCCACCTGGCTGGAGCTTCCAGAGAAAGGAGAAACAGTTTCTCTACTCACGTCTCTGATACTGAATGCGTGGGTTTCCCCCACTAAGCAGTTCTCCAGTTCTGCAGACACTAACTCGGTGCCCTGCAATTTAACTCAATTCTGACACTAACTACCCAGCGCTAGTGTGAGATGCCACAGGGTACGACTCCGTCTACAAAACTGCCCCCGCTGCAGACGCCAATTGCAAATAGTGGGTCTCCAGGTTACTCATACTTGGATCCAACTTATCCACCGATCAGCAGTTACCAAAACCCTGCTCAGGTCTCATAATTTCTATAACAGCTTTTAAAACTTAGGGGAACACTTACTGGGGACAGAGCTCAAATATGTATTACCTGTCCCATCACCATGGGCTTCCAAACCCTGGACAATAAAGTTATTCTTGGTTCTCATAACCCAAACATGACTTGATTTATTTAGTGGCTCTTAAGGGGCAAAGGACAATATACTGAGGTCTGAGGAGTGCCAGAAGCCCTTCTGAACACACTTCCGTCATGTACTCACCACTCAGTCCTGCCTATGGAAACCCCTTGGTACAGAAGAAGCCATGTGACTTGCCCAAGGTCACGTACGTGGTGGAAATGGTTCTGGAATCTACATCTCTGCTCCCAGAGCCCATTTCTGTAAACTATTTATGTTGTTTTAAGTAATGATCTATTATGTTGTTTTAAGTAATGATCTATTATTTGGGGGATGGTGGCAGTCAAAGTCTAATTTTACTTCAATCACCAAGTTCCCCAGTTACTCAGCTGGGAACTGAGTCTGAATACATAATGCACGACAGTAATAACAGTAGCTCAGTAGCAACTTACTAGATATGAGTTAAGTGCATTCTGTGGATTCTCATTTCATCTTTCACAAGTCCATGAAGTGGGCATTATTATGCTCACCTTATAGCTGAGGAAACTGGCGCATGAGGAGGCAAGCAAGATGCCCAAACAGCAGAGCCTGATTGAGTGACTGGTCACTGAACACCCACCTCCTGTGGAAAAGGCATCTTGAGCAGCAAAGCACCAGGCCTGCCTGGCCAGGAGCCCACAAACAAACATTCCACCACTGAAGCCAGGGGACCAGTCAGCCTTGCGTGTGGTTCTCCCACCCCACCCTGAGCGCTAAGCCTCCCCTGCTTCACAGGGTCTGGAGCTGGCTCAAAAGGTAACCTCTTGCCCATTGTCAGTTCCCACCCTCTGGGGCCTGGCCTGGCCAAAGCTTCGAAATCCCCCACCCCACCAAAGCTGGCCTCTTGGCTGGGTCTTAGAAGACGTGCAAGGGGCTAGGCAGTGGGAGCCTCTGAGCTTGGTTGTCAAAGAGGGTTGCTGCAGAAAGAATCTGGCTGAGGCAGATCTATTCACATGCTGTAAGGGAACTTTTTGTGACCGTGACTCACCAAGCAACACTGTTTTACATATGGAGCAGTTATGCAAATTCTCTCCCACAAAGGAAAAATCATTGTCAGGCTAAGAAAAGACACAAACAAAAATTACACATGTAAAAAAGAGGAGACTTTAAAAATATAAATTACATTGCACAAGATGAAGAAAAAAATATAGAAAACTGTGCTTCAGTATTACCTATTACTGTTCAGTATAAAAATATCATTTGTTATAAAATTATGGAATTATTTTTTCAAAGGGCTCACAGCACACAGGAAGCTGCATCTGGGGCTGCCAGGATGTGGATGGCATGTTTAAGAATGCAGTTTGAAAAGAAAAGAAATGCAGATGCAAGTGAATAAGCAACAAGTCTCTGATCTCAGGTCTACCCCAGACTAGCCAGCTGCTTCTGCCCAAATTGCAAAGCACATTATCATAAAGCACCAGGACTTATTAAAGCAGGTCTAGTTTCCTAATACAATCACCTTCAAGGATTTCACCTTATTGTCAATCACACAAACATAGCAGTAAAATTTTTAGCCCTGTACTCAACATAAGTAATTTATCTATAAACTATACACATGTACTTCCACATACAATAATAGTTAATAATACAATAATACAATAATAGTTAATATCTCAAGGCTACTATGCACTTAGGCTAAGGTCATCATAGATGCCAGTGCAGGCAAAGGCACAGCACTCTTGGTAATCTCTAAATATGTTTTGTCAAACTTCTCATCTGATTGGATTAGATGATCATCCCAACATCTATATATTCGATCTCATCACCATGGAAATGGTGGCAAAAAGTGAAAGGGGGGAATTGTTAGGGGGAAAAGGCTGTCCTAAAGCTAATTCCATACAGGCTTTGTGGACTCCACCCCCCACCCCAGGCCAAAGCCAAAGACACTGGGAACTCCAAATCCCATCCCCACCCAAGGGAAGGTGGCTGGGACCTGAGGGTGGGGTTCAGCAGCCAGGTTGGTATAAAGCCAGACACGTGGGCTTTGGGGGGGGGTCCCCCATTTTGGCTCCCCGCCAGCTCGCAGCTTACGGCCAGCTCTGAGAGCGCCTTGGGTTTCCAGGTCGGCGGATCAGGTAGGACGCATTAAAGACTTATTTCCCTATTTTCTCCCTGAGTTGTACATTTTCCTTATTTCCTTTTCCCTTGTCAATAAACCTTTTATTAACCTTCGTGTGTGCCTGTAGTGGAGTATTAGTAAATCCCTTTAAGCGCGCGGGTGAGGACCCACAGCCAGGCAACCCGTTCAATATCGGGGTGCCCTATAACAGCATGTCTGACAATAAGCTTATATTGGGCTACAATCGGTGCCATTTCCACGTTGTACACCTGGATTTGCCTCACTGTTTCCTTGCAGAGTCCTTTTTAAATCACTCCTTTAACTCGTGAGTTTTTATTTAGCTAAAACAGAAAATATGATCTATACATCCTCTCAAGTAGCATAAACGAGCTATGATACTCTAAAATCAGATGAGTGAATGAAGCTACAATGGCCATCTGTATGTGTGTGTGCATGTGTTTGTGTGCATGTGTGTGACACTCATGTGTCTCAGGACACCCCTTGAGCTTTGTATGTAACATGGGAACAACAAACACATAGACCAAACATCTGTGAGTGGTTCAATATTTAAGCAAAGTAATTAAACTTAAGTAAAGCTTGATTCCGTTCTTGTTTTTTTTTTTTAGAGGCATGTTATTTATTTATTTGTTTGTTTGTTTGTTTGTTTTGTTTATACAGCACTGGGTACAGTCAGAAGCACGGGAGGGTGAGAGAATTCACCAGAGCCAGAGCGGGGAGCAGAGCAGGCAGAAGGACGAAGTACACTGCTGAGGGGAGCAGCTGGGCGGCAGGAGAGGTCTGCGCGCCATGTGGGACCCTCCTCCGGAGGCCGGGGAGCTGCCGGGGATCGAAACGGCGCTGCAGAGGCTGCGGGCAGCTTTGCAACCCAGAGCTCAACCGCTGCGCCACGGGGGAGGCCCCTTTCTTGTTTTTAAATAAGATATTGGCAAAGATATTTTTTCCATCTCCGCAATATATGCTACCAAACAAGAACTCACCCATGTGCATAAAGCCAATCCCACGGTACACCAGCTTTTGAAAAAAAGAGTTTTATCTCAAGGTCAGCCAGCAAGGAGACAAGGCTCAAATCTGTCTCCCTGATCTGGGGCTAAGGTTGGCTTTATAGGGGTAGGAGTAGGGAAAGACCAGGAATGATTTGGCGGTTTGATTGGTGAGGCACAAATTAGATCTTCCTTGTTGGTAGGCCCTCACTTTTATGGGTGTCACCTGCTAGCACATTCTCACCTTGCAGTTTTGCTTAATTGCATCAGTGGACAACTGTGGTTTAGCTGCACCTATGGAAAACAAGCCTAAAAGAGAATTCGGGGGCTTCCCCTGGTGACGCAGCTCACAGCTCTGCAGCACTGGTTCGATTCCCAGCCTCTGGCCAGGGTCCCACACAAAAAAAAAAAAAAAAAAAAAAAAAAAAAGA
>NW_023603633.1:0-6216 GCF_014898055.3 Talpa occidentalis | reverse complement strand
TAGAAGGGGCTCCGGGCTGTGGGTCTGAAGTAACTTGGTCTGCATGATGCTTTCGTCGGAAGCTCCAGTCCTGTTTGCAGCAGCTAGAGTGAGAAAAGGGTCAAATGAGGAAAAAATAGGGAGCTTCCAAACCTCCTGAAGAATAATATCCACCTTATCATTATGGAAACAATACAGAATAAGAAAATTATGGCAGGTGAAGTTGATGGTCACACAGATGAGCCCATAAAAGAATGCCTATGTAAAAAAAAAAAAAAAAAAAATCTCTAATTATCTACACAGTACCTGCCCAGTCTCATAATCCTGGGGAAGATAAGTTGAAGACTCACAGAAAAAGGAAGAAAGAAAATGGGGAAAACATAATGTGAGTGCTTCAGAACTAAAGGGTCCCCAGAAGGAAAAGGTAGAACTTCCTGTTTTAAAAATAGTAATACTATCTGTTCCAGACTATTAAACTCCTATTTGAAAAGAATTAAACAGAATAAACGTATATTTTGTTGACTAATGCATTTTACAATATTAACCGTGGATGAGGCAGAACCTCTCTGGAGAGACTATCTCAACTGATAATTCAGGGAACAGTTATCGTAGGAAACTGAAGGAAGCATTAAAGCTTGGTCTATGAATATGTCAATATTCATTAGCACATGAAACATAAAGAGAAGGCGTTTTTCTTCTTAAAGGCTTACCTTAAGCATTTTCCCATACTGAATTTAACAAAAAATAGATCTCTCCCTCTTCTCTAAGCCATCTTCTTTAAGTCATAAAAATGCCCTGTGTAGGTGGAATGGGTCAGAAGACTGAATGCTTAAATTGTATGTGGAATTAGCATGGCAATAGCACAGAATGTGATGAGAGCAGACTCTAGAATCTAATGACATCAGCTTAGAATAAAATTCTTCAGTCGCTCCCCTTTCTGTAAAGTTGAAAAGCTCTTGACTATGGGATGCATATTCTGACTTCACTGTGTTCAGAGTCAGCCAACACATCAAAGGGTGAGAAAACAGCAGGATGAAGGCAATGACATATGTGATATCTGCATAAACCTTAACTTGCGATTCTCTCACAAGTTGCTCTCCACACCCCTGGTCTAGTAACTTCTTCTTTCACTTGAACCCTCTTTACTTCAGGTTTTACACCATCCAGTGGTAAGGAAAAATGATTGTTACAAACTTTGGTCCAAAGATACATTGAAAAGGGAAAGGAAAAAAAGCATAGATGCTCCCAAATGAAACAAGTTTCATCGATGTCAGCGGTAAAGTGTGTCACTGGACTGGAAGGGCCACAAGCACAGATCATGAAGATCTGCTCTGCCATTGTTCACGGCCCCTTGAAACAACTTAAACCCACTAACAGGCAAGGTTAACAGAATTATTACAAAGGAAATACTGCTCTCTCTTTTTCCAAATCAACTTGGAGCACCATCCATACAACAGGTATGTATAAACACACCTATGCATAAAACACAACCCAAATACAAGTTTGATTTCTCAGTATCCTACTTTGGGGTATCCTTTGGGAATCTCTTAAATTCCTTTTTAGAGGCCTAAAGCTCTTTAATTCCCACCATACAATTGTTAATTTGCAATTTGATTTTACACTATATACAAGCTAATAAATTAATCTGTTACTGTTTCCTGGATACTAACAGAAGATACACAATTATTAGGTCAGAGACAGAGAACTTTATTACTCACAAGCATATCAAGCAGTGTGATCACCAGCATATTACATTGGTTCTCCTTGGCTTCAGGTCCCGCAAGGTTCATGCAGAGGACATAGAGAGTTTTGCATTCATGGTTAGTAGTATCACACACAAAAAAGAACATTAAGCTTAGGGAATCTACTACTTTTATAGCAAGCAGTAAGTAAATATTCTAAGCCTGCTCTTGGCCCTGGAGGGAACATTATCTTATTCCTCAATGTTTCTCACCACAACCATGAGAAATGACCCGGCTAAAGAGGGATCACACAGACCATTACGCCCTTCACAAAAATAACACTAAATAGATCACAGACATAAATGCAAAACTATAAACTACTTAAAGATACATAGACATAAACCCAGAAAACCTGGTTATGCAATGATGTTTAGATGCAAGCACCAAAGGCACAATCCATGAAAGGAAATAATTGATAACTTTCTGTGAAAAATGATGTCAAGAGACCGAGAAGCCAAAGACTGAGAGAAAATATATGCAAACACACATGTGATAAAGGACTATTATCCAAAACATACAAAGAGTTCTTCAAACCAACAATAAGAAAACAAACAGCATGTTTAAGAATGGGTGAAATACCTTAACAGATATCTCACCAAAGACAACACAGATGCCAAATAAACAACAAAAAGATGTTCCACATCATATGTCATCAGGGAGATGCAAATTAAAACAACAAAGAGATAACTACTATATACCATTTAGAATAGCTAAAATCCAGAACACTGACAACACCAAATGCTGGTGAGGATGTATAACATCAGGAACTCCCATTCATTGATGATGAGAATGCATATGATACAGCCACTGTAAGAGAGTTTGGCAGTTTCTTACAAAACTAAACATATTCTTACCATATGATCGGGCAATCACACTCCTGGATGTTTACCCAAATAAGATGAAAACTTATGTCCACTCAAAATCTGCACAAAAATGTTTATAGAATTGTCTTCATAATTGCCAAAACTTGCAGGCATGCAAAATGCCAAGATGTCCTTCAGTAGGTACATGGATAAATAAATTGTGATGTATCCAGATGATGGAATATTATTCAATGTGAAAAAAGAAATGAGCTATCAAGCCATGAAAATATATGGGGAAACTTAAAGGCATATAACTAAGTCAAAGCCTACTTTACATACTTTATGATTTCAAGGATATGGCATTCTAGAAAAAGCAAGACTATGAGACAGTAAAAAGGTCAGTGGTGGGGGTAGGAGGTTGTTCAGTAGGAGGGATGATAAGCAGAGTACAAGAATTTTTAGGGCAATGAAAATATTTGTATACCATATGATAAATACTATGATTACATGTTTATCAAAAACCCGTATAATGCACACCCAGCTTGGAGCAGAATGTAAACTTGGGTGATTATGGTGTGTTGTACATTGTAAGTGCATCAGTTCTAACAAATGTGCACTTTGGTACAGGATTGGAAGGGGCTATCTGTACATGTGTGGAGGTAGGGCATATGAGCTCTCGCTATATACCTTCCCCTCAATTTTGCTGTGAAAATGAAACTGCTCTAACTAAAGTATTAATTTTTAAATATCAAGGACATAAAGTGTAGTTAGGATCTTATATTCTCGGCACACCAAACAAGATGTGCAGGAGAATATGAGGGCCAAGGATGATTCTCACTATAGCAATCTATCATTTATTCCCCTTTTTTGTGAGATTGTTGTCTGTTCCTAATAATGAGACGATGAACACCTTTCAAGTGCCTATTTGCCATCTGCATATTTTCTTTGGAAAAGTGTCTATTCATCTCTATTCATTTATTTTATTTTATATATCTTTTACAGCATTTTTCATTTTTGTACAACGTATGCATTTTCATCTTGGTTATAGTCCCTGCAAAATTTCCACCACCCTTGTTTTGATCCTACTCCCTTGTCCCCCGCTGTAGTGTGTCTCTGGTTTATAGTTGCTTGTTGATTTTCTGTTCATTTTTATTGGGCTGTCTGGTTTTATTTTGTTGTTGTTCAGCTTTATGAGTTCTTTACATTATTTTGGATATTAGTCTTTTTTCAGACATGATGTGCAAACATTTCTCCCATTTTAATAGGGTGTCTTTGTTTGGTGCAGATTTGTTCTTTCACTGTGAGAAGCTCTTTAGTTTGATGTAATCCCATTTATTATTTTTGTTTCCTTTGCTGTTGGAGTCAAATTCCCATTTAGCAGTAGGTGGTCTGTGGCTTTACTTTTATGTTGTTGTTGTTATTATTGTTATTAGTTGTTATTATTATTAGGATTGGCCCAGCAGGTTTCTGTAGGCCAGTGTTACAAGTTGTTGTGTCAGCGAGGTAGGGGAAGGACATGAAGAGGAACAGTCACTGTTGCAACATATTAGAAAGGGGATCAGGATCATGTTTGTGAAACCTCTGATAACCTTCTTTCTGTAGTCCCAGAACTGAGACTAAGTGCTGCTGCTGTGAGTGCACCTCACCATGTCCGTATAGGTTCTGAGAGCTGCAGTGGGGGCTGCATTCTAGACTGCTTTCTCTGCTCTCCTCCTTGCTGGGATCTCAGCCCCTGCGGAGAACCTGTTTTCTTCCCATGGGCTTTCACCTGTGCGAAGGGCATGCAGCTCCATAGTGTCTACTCTTTCCTCCCAAGGGCTGTGGGTGGGTGACCCTGCCCGAAGTGTCTCCTGCCCTGCACTGCCAACTCTACGTATTTCCACCCATTGTCCATCACACCTGTGCTTGGATCTTGCTGACGCCCCTCTACTTAGTGTGTGGTAGTTGCTGTGGTGCAGGGTTAGTTCAGCCTCACTCTGTGCTGTGGGATTCTCAGAGTGGCATCTCTTTCTCGCTAATTGTTAAATATTCCTCTTGAAAGCAAAGCAAAGAACCTCCTCTATTACCATCTTGTTGACATCAATGTTAAAGTTTCAATATGTTTAGTTTTTCTTAATAACTTATGTGACTGTTATTCATAAATCTTACAAATCCTTCTTGAACCCACATAAACAATTTGTTCATACCATTACTTAAAAGTAATTAGGTTCCATAATATATCTGCTTATTTGTCCTAAAACTTATCAAAAGTCCCCTCTCTGAAATTTAAAAAATGTTAAACAAGTCTGTGTTCAACTTAAAGAGGGTCTTTTTGATCCAAGGCCATTCATCTTTTGGCCTTTATTGGTCTACACTACAGAGGGCTGCCCTCTCCCTCTTAGTCTATGGGTCTCCTCTGATTAGTCACTAGATTAATTTACAGAAAGATAAGATAACCATACACTCATCTTCAAAACTCTCAATGTTACATTGGGATTTCTATCTTACTGTTTTTTTCATACCCTTAATAATTAATTTCTTTTTTCTAAGTTCCAGTTCTCATTTAGAACTACTTTAGATTCCTTTCAATTATGTCATGTCTATTTGAATACAATCTACACTTTTCTTCATGAACACAATTTTTAAGATCTTGTTATTGAAATGTATCATTTGTGCCTCTTTCTGAAAGATTGGTGAGAAGTTATTCTCTGACTCATATATAATGATGCTAAGTGATTTTAGTCCAACATCTGATGAATTGTTTACATTTCCAAATCTTTGAAATCTCCATTTATCTCTACCCTTGTTTCTACTCCAGCTTTCTTCTTCAATCCAATGTAATGTAGCAGATCATGCATTCATTCAGGAAATATTTGGTATCTACTCAGGGTTAGGCATAAGGTATTAGGCATAAGGATTACTCATTAGGAATACAATAATGAAAACATAGGGTCCTTGCCCTTAAGATTTCAGGCTGTGTGTCATATTTACTAGTGCTTTTTTTTTTTTTTTTTTTTTTACTAATTTGCCACTTTTTCCTCAAACAAGGTAGGCACATTTTTTTATTCATAAATCATTTATTTTTCTCCAAAAATGTGTTCTTGCTTTTATGTTCTTGGTTTTTGAATCCAATGTACTATCCTGTGAGAAAAACTGAATCCTTACATATTCTCAAATCATTTTAGGTCTATGCTGCCCAATTCAGTAGTCCCATCTAGTTATTTAGATTTAATTAATTACAATTAAATAAATTAAAATTCAGTTCCACAGGTGCACTAGCTACATTTCAAGAGCATCACAATCATATATGGCGAGTGGCTACCGTACAGGGCAATACATAGAGACCTTTTCCGTCATCATGGAAAGTTCCATTGGACACAGACACAATTAAAAACGTTACTCGTTTTGGCAAATAGTTACCGTTTTCCTCAAAACTTACATGATACGCTAATCCTATTATTTACATTCCTTTTGTCTATACAGTGTAAATTACCTCAGATATTAACCACTACTGAATATGGTTTTAATATAATGTAAACCAAAATAATGACTCCTTTTTATGTTTGTTAGTTAGTAGAAATATATGAATAGAAATGCATAATGAAAGTACCTAAATAATAGCAATTAGGCAATGATAGTCAACATGGGAAACATCTTAAAGAAACTTACCCTCCTTCACTTTCTGCTTCTTCTGAACTATTACTTGTTGCTGA
>NW_023603631.1:0-6220 GCF_014898055.3 Talpa occidentalis | reverse complement strand
CATTATGAAGGCTTTGAAATAATCATATGATTTCAATGGTGAGTCGTAGAAGAAATACTAATGATTTGGAATAGGCTCTTGAGGCTTTGGTTTAAGGTAGAATTTCTTAAGGCAAGAACTTCTGAAAATATTTCTGCAGGCTTGCAATTTCCAGATTAAATAATAATTAGGAATCAGTTTCTGAACAAAAATGTTTTCAGTGGCTTACCCACTTTCTTCTTTCAAATAACAGTAACAGGGTACTGGAAATACCTTTCTTTGTAAGAGGAATATTTTGTCAGTTTTCCATGCTCTGTAATTTCCAGTGTGTTTTGTTTACCATTTTCAAAAAAAAAATTAATGTAGGCTAAGATTCCTTATATAAAATAAAATAAATTTCCACTTACTGTCTTTCTGGGCAGATAATTTCTTAACTCTTTTTCCCCATTGTCTAAGGACTTTGCATTACTGACCAAAGGATGGATCCATACCATTATTATCATTCTGAGGAGAATTCTTGGAACATTGTTTATATTTGATGCTCTGTTTTTTGATACAGAAAGGACTGGAGAAAGGAAAATGTTTATTTTGAAGGGAAATCACAGAACTTTTTATCAAAGTGAAAGCAGCAATTGAAAAAACAATTTTAAGCTGATGGCTTTTAATACATTGGAGAGTTCACATTTAGGAGACACAAAGGGACAATAAAAATCACTCCTCCAGCTATCTGTCCCACTGGACTACACTCTGCGAGGGCATGGATTGTGTCTCTTGCTCAATGTATTTAGAAGCTTTTTTTTTTAAGATTTATTTATTTATTTGTACAAGCACTGGGTACAGTCAGAAGCATGGAAGGATGAGAGAATCTACCAGAGTCAGAGAGGAGAGCAGAGCAGGCAGACTGACGAAGCACCCTGCTGAGGGGAGCAGCAGGTGGCAGGAGAGGTCTGTCGTGCCATGTGGGGCCCTCACCTGCCAGCCGGGGATCGAACCAGCACTGCAGAGGCTGCGGGCAGCTTTGCAACCCAGCACTCAACGGCTGCGCCACCAGGTAGGCCCTGTATTTAGAAGATTCTTACACAGTGCCTGGCACATACTTAGTTTTCAAGAAATTTACAAATTGAATGAATGAATGAATGAAGCACAGCAGACTGTGGTCCCAGAAAACTTTAACATAGAGTTTCAATTCTTATAATGAGCAAACACACTACCCTCTCCTCCAACTGTGAACTTTGACCCAGAGATATGCTCCAACTAGATTCTGGATCTGCTTCAAAATTGTCACCTGTGGGTTATGTCCTGGCCATAAAATTCAATCTCTA
The DNA here is from genome assembly GCF_014898055.3 of Talpa occidentalis. Classification (NCBI taxonomy): domain Eukaryota; kingdom Metazoa; phylum Chordata; class Mammalia; order Eulipotyphla; family Talpidae; genus Talpa; species Talpa occidentalis. The sequence continues at coordinate 4,919 of NW_023603631.1, read as the reverse complement.
GAACACGGTTCATGCAAATGACAGTGAATAAGATCCACAAACAGCTGCTGTTTGGCTGTTATAAATGTGGTGGTCCCCAGAGAGCCCAGCTGCCAAAGCACAGCTTAAAATAACACACCATTTGTGTGGGATGTTGTAAACCACCAGTCATCAACAGGCTGTTGCTAAGCTTCAACAATTGTCCCTGAGAATCTCTCTTGAGTTCATGATATTGTGTAATTCAGAAAGCAAGGCATGCCAGCACAGCTGACTTCCTAGAGAACACAGTACAATGTGGTGAGGGGAGGGGGATGTGGGCAGGCAGCATGATTGAGAGGGTTGGTTATTCAGCTGGCTTTGCAGCCACACCTATACGTGTGCAGAGTCACACCGTGGCAACTCAAGGTTGCAGGACTTCCTGGATAAGATTGTCAAGGGGAGTATCTCGTATAGTTACTGCATGTTTTTCTCTACTTCTAAACAGAGTTTCTGTATTGCCTGGTATGTGGATTCTCTGTGGATGTTTTTAAAGTGTTATAAATGATAAGAGGAAATTTTTGCATTTACTGCTGAGGTCATTTTTTATTAAATGATAATAAATTGGATGCCAGAGGAAGAAGTAGGGAATGAAAGAGTATTTGATAATTCTGTAAAATAAATTTTGTTCTTAAAATAGGATAGAAAGAACCCACTTGCTAGGTTTATTTTATAAAATGTGTTAAAATTCATGAAAACATTTCCCAGTTCATGTTTGTGCCATTATTACATAAACACATACTGAATAGCAATGCTAATAATGGCAACTACAGAGTCCATGTGTATACTCGACCACCACATTCTCTAAGGAAGATACTGATTACACTTTTGTCTTGCATAATTGGAAGCTAGACACAAAGAGGTTAAGAAAAACAACCAGAGACATACAGACAGCAATTGTATGGGCATCTGCATGAAGCTTAAAATAAAATGATATTTTAATATTTGATTTCTCATTATTTGGAATGTTCAAATTGCTATATGGAGGGGCCTCTCTTGTGGCACAAGGGGTTAAGTCTCAGCAATATGAAGCTATCTGCAGCCACTGCAGCACGAGCCCCAGCCAGGGAGCTACCCACATGGTGCAGCAGACCTCTCCTGTCTTGCCTGCTTCTCCCCTTAGCAGTGTATTTCAGTCAGTCTACCTGTTCTGCTCCCCACTCTGTCTCTGATGAATCCTCTCACCCCCTCCCCCAACCTCTGGCCTACAACCCAGCTCTTGTTTCCATAAATAAATAAAATAAATCTTTAAAAACAACAACAACAACAAAATGCCACATCTAATCATTTAAACTATTGAACTCGGAACTTGGTTACATGAAAAATATTAAATTCTCACCACAACTTTTTACCTTAATCTTGTGAAACTAATTTTTTTTTTCTCAAAGTAGATTTTTGTCAATAAGATAGTTATAGGACTTCCCATGTTTTGAAATGACCAGGATGATTTGTTTGCTTAGGACCTACAGCATGGTCTGCTGAGAGTGCTGGTGATGGCGTCAGTGCAAGAGCAGATTTCTTTTTCTGTTTCTGTTTCTGGTCTCATCTTGTACCCAAACTGTGAGTCATTTTGACTCTTTCAAAGTAGAAGAGCTTCATAAATACAAAAACAAATTATTTAGTAATCTCTTAAACCCTTTATTTAGTATTGTCCCCCTGACTTCGTCCTTCGATATAAATGTTTGTGGTCTCTTGGGTGATTGAAATAAATGGAGCATTGTAAATCTATAATGACTTCAACTGACCAACTAATACTTCATACAAATAAACCTACTTTATCACCCTCTCCAAAGGAAGACAAAGATTTGACTGACGTAATTACTGGCAGATGTGGAGATATAGAAGTGGGTAGGAAACATTTCACAATCAATACATTTTTGAGACAGTCACTCATTTGTCATTTCCTTGTTTTAATAGATTTATGTGGAAGGAAAAACATGAAACTGCATTTGTTTGTTTTTCTGGCAAATTAAAAATAAGTTTGTCAATTTTGATTTAATTTTGTTACTTGGTTGAATGTTAATATTTTTGAAGACCATGCCTGTTTTTTTTAATAAGCTAGCTTGGTGTATTACAGAATGCTAGAGTTGAAAAGAATCCTGAAGTTGAATGAGCTCATCCAAACGTCCTGTTTTACAGTTGAGAAAACACTTTGTGAGGGAGGTGTCATTACCAAAATCAATAATGCCTGCTTTTTACTTTCCCACTGCTACTTGGACCAACCTGGTATGGGGAATAAACAAGGATATAACGCAAATGTATGATAACTTCATCCTGGCTGCTGGATTGCTCTCCAAAGTAATTTCAAGTAAGTTATAATAGACTTAAATACTGGAATTACATTGATTTATTTCATTGAATAAAGATGACTCACATTTTCTTCCCAAACATCAGATGCTTATTTAGCATCTGAATAAATCAAGTGTTAATGTCCCATGGAGCATAATGGCTTTTTTGGCGGTGAATTAGCGCCCTCTAGCACATTTCTGAGTCTGTTAAAAATCGTTATAAAAGCTGTGAAAATAAATGTTCTTAATACTGTGCTGTGTTCTTTACACTACCACTTTAATTCTCACAAAGATTGTATGACATGGTTGAGACAGCTTTATAATGAGATAAAGCTAACACGCAATGTGATAAGGGCTATTTCAGGGGTGAGAAGAGAGTTGTAGACAGAAATTACTGGTTCTATTGAGGGGTAGATACAATGATGAATAAGAAATCCTGGCCCTTTGGGAGCTCCCAGGTTAGAAGAGAGAATTCTGGAAAAGATGTTGCAATAAGCACATTAAAAATAAAGCAGTGTTTTGTTTGTTTTTTTAATGGTGTGGGAGCAAAGGAAGAGAACCATTAACTCTTCTTGCAGTGTTTGAAGATGACTTCAATAAAGAGATAACACTGGAATGATTACTAGAAGAGTGCAGTTATTTGCCAGGTAAACAATAGAGAAATGTTCTTTTGGCTTGGAACTTACCTCTCTGACTATATTCCTCTTTTTTCTACAGAAACCTTTTGGCATCTGATAGTTTCATCAGCCTTACCTTTTTCATACAGGTAATCTTAATTTCCCATCATATCCCCAATGGATGAGTCAAGGCAGCCAATAAGAGCAAGTGAGAAGACATAGAAGTGAGGAGGACCATGTTATAAAAGTACAGGGAATGTAGGGAAGTCAGTTCAATTAGAAACTGGGGTGCATAGGCTGGAGTGGGGCAGAGATGACTGGAGCAAGACTGGGAAGAACTTTGCTGCCAACGTAGGGAGAATTGAACTTGTTCTCTTAACAGCTGAGAACATTGGGGGGCTTCAACAGGAAAGTAATGTAATTGTATTTCCTTTCTTGCCATATTAAGTTAAAAATACAATCCCTGTTCAGAAAACAACTAAATAAATATGCTATATATAGCATAATAAAGCAAATACTTCTGTAATATTCACCATAGTATAGAAATATCCTGGTACATACTGTGAACAGTCCACCTTCCTTCCCTATCACAGTCATAACCTCAAGTAAGCTCCAAAAGACAATAACCACTGTCTTTGTGATTCATAATCATCTTTTATTTTCTTTATGGTTTACTCATATATGTATACATCCCCAAAAACTGAAGTTTAGCTTTATCTATCGCTGAACTTTTATAAACAGAATCATACTGGTGTATTCTTTGTGTTTGATTTCAGTTGCTCAATATGATTTTAGGATTTATCCTTATCGATTATTACAGTAACAGCATTTATTTAATTACATTTCTGTATTCTCGCTTGAATTTTACAGTCTATCTTGTCTGCTATTCTTGGATATTTGTTCTTTGACTTTTTTGAAACCATTTTTTGCTTGATATGAACAATGCTGCTATGGGCCTTTGTACCCAGTATCCTTCACACACATGATGAACAGTGTTTAGAGCATACTCATATTCCTTTTATAGGAAATTAATTCTGATAGGATTTTATGGCACAAAGTAGAGTAAGGTGAGGTAATAAGTGTCTGTTCCACTTTCAGTCAGGGTGGTGAGACAAGGTCCAATCTAGTTTCAGAGGAGGAATCAAGCTGCTCAAGAAATGGAGTGACACCCAAGGTGACCCTGAGTTTTCTAGCTTGAAGAACTGAGATCCTTAACTGGCATCAAAATTCTGAAGGAGAATTAAAATTTTGGAGGGGTTGGGAATGAGTTCTGTTACAGATTTGAGGGACTGGAAATACCTTCTAGACACTCGTAAATGTCTATCTAGAACTTAAGAATAAAGAGATAAAGATTTGAAATGTTAACATACCACTGGTTGTCAAGGCCATGGAAAGAAGAATAACTGATAGCTTACTGAGCATTTACTATATGCCAAGCACCATTTAAGAATGCTACATACTCATTAAATCTTCACAATAATCCAATGAGGTCAGTAATATCTTCATTTTACAGATGAAAGGATTGAGGCTCAGCGAGATCAATCAGTTTGCCCAATGTCTAAGCCGTGGTGGCACCAAGAGGAGGTGATTTGGGAAGAGTATGTGGGAAGGACTGAATTTTAGTGAATACCAATGGTTGGGAAAGAGTAGTCATGGAGTTAGGAGGTGAGCCAGAGAGTGTCATTAATAGCCAAACATAAGTTAACATAGTAAGATAGGTATCTGCAGGTGCCTGGCACTATAGGAAGAGGTTAGGTGGCATGCCAAAGTAGAGTCACAAGTATTTAAACCTATTATGTCTTTGTCATTAATTCTATAATAAAATATAGAAAAATAGTTACTCACCTTTGGTTCCTATTCACAACTAGGGTAAAAAAAAATCCCTCCATTAAGTAATTCAGTTGTGTGTGGGTATGGGAAGATAGCAGAGAAATGGGAAAGCTGTAGTAAAGGAAAGAACTACATACTAGATATCTCTCTTGAGTAAACCATCTAGGCT